>NW_011942171.1:471403-474577 GCF_000187425.2 Metarhizium robertsii ARSEF 23 | reverse complement strand
GCGGCGTCCCTATCAATTGCCAAATAATTTATTAACATCTCCACTAAACTAAGGACTACCGATTCTTAGACAAAAAAGTTATCTTACTATATAGTACACTACCATGTCGTCGGAAAATACGGGATTCCCAAGCTTACAACCGGCTTTCACTATTAAGGTAGGTGGGATTCCGAATAGCCCCCGAAAGAAGTTTAACAAGCATCTTCTAATCACAAGCTTAACTAGGTGCATGTCGGTGAAGTCAATCCAATCGGTATGGTTACACCTCAGCACTAACCTTGCATTACCTGACATCTGACATCTGCCTTCAGGTGATATTTCCACTGGCTGGCAATTTATCCACTTTCTAAGTCGCAAGAAAGGCAGTCCCGTAGCATCCATTTGCTGACTGTGCAAAACAGCACACACCCATTGGTACTATAAAGAGTCTCCCTGGGTTCAAGCCCAAAGTTGACGCCGAGATTATGTTTGGTGGTGACTGGCTGTATTTCGACACCGACAAGTCTCGCACACGCATTAACTTCAAGGTAATTACAAAGTATATAGATACCTATAGCATTCCTTTCTTCACAATCCGCATTTTGCCAGATACCTTGCTAATCATGGACAGGACCAAGTCCGGCGCACCCTTCTCATTCTACTACGCCGGAATCGTCACCATCGACGAAGCCATCGGGAAGACTTTCGCTTACAGCCCCGATTCCAATACCATTCCATTTGGAAATTCGAGTGGGTGCAATATTCATCGCCTTCTATAAGATGGTTACCCTAGAACTACCCTTGCTAACGTTATGTGCCAAGCTACTCTCCAAACGCTCAAGGCGGGTAGCCCTGAGCTGAAGGATCTGGAATTATCACTTGGCAGGGAACGGCAGGTTCATTCTTGGAGGAGAGCATAGCCTCACTGTTGAGAGTCGCATTTCAAAGGTGGTGCCCAGCACCCCCATGGACTAAGGCGTACATCTCTGGATAGACGACAGAACTCTGATGGGACCAGCGCAAAAGCACGCTCGGGTATAACTTCCTTATTATAGTTATTTACAAGGAGAAATATAGGGCTCCTTAATAAACCTCTGGCTTAAAGTATTTATATAATATTCTTGAAGATAAAAAATTTATTAGACTATCAGTCACTCACAGGAATAAATATTATTTCAGCTGCTCTAGCGGAATATATATATGTGCAATTGAGCAACGCATAAGTAATAATCCTGTTGAACCAGTGGCATTATGGCGAGAGGCTATAGTGAAGAAGTCGGTTAGCCAGTAAGTTATTGATCAAATTTGACGGGTTCTTTTCTCACTCCGGAGCCGTTCTCACGGTTAATCCAGTCGACTTGTTTCCCGAATTTGATCAACATAAAGGCGGTGTCGTACGCAGACTTGGCGGCTCCAAGAACTGTCACTCGCTGTATGTTTGGTCCGATGAGAGACGAGATGTACTTTCCCAGCTCCGAGGAATGCAAAATTGGCTTATGAAACGCTTTCTGCGGAAATTCGGGCACATACGGACCGCTCGTGACACCCGTTGCCACAATTAGCTTTGCCCCTGACGCTTGAGAGGCTCCGTCATTGAGCGTCAGAACCCATTTCCCGCCAATCTTGTTTGCTTTCGCAACTTTCTGTGGCAGACGGATACGCCTGACGAGGTCATGGTCCTCGGCAAAAGACTGGAGATAGTTGTGGATCGTCTGAGACGAAATGTACCAGTCCGGGCTCAGGCCCGTCTTCTTCATAGGTTAGAAGCTGTACTCAAACAGACCGTGGCCGACCTGCGCAAAAAGGTCTGGGTAGATGCGCTCGGTGCTCCAGACCCCGCCGATCGACCGTCATCGAGAATGAGGAGGTTCGTCTCGGGTGCCAATTTGGGATACGTGTAGGCTGCAATGAGCCTATAAATGCCTGTAAAAAGGTTAGCCAAGGAAGAGGACTAGAGGACAATATTGAAGCGAGTGACCCTTATACCTCCGCTAACAACCAGCACATCATAGCCCTCCCCATTTCCGTTCTTCATCTTTGCCGGCTCGAGAATGAATGACTACTTTGGGTGTTGGGTAATCCGAATCGAACATGCCACGGCGTAAAGAGTTTGACTGTCCAGAGAATCGGTGACCTTGACGGATCCATTACAAGACCAGATTTCCCACGATTGACATCTGCATTCTCGTCACATCACCATGGGCTCGGCCCGGCGGGTCGGCCCGGTTTATTGTGCCGGTCGACGCCTCGGGCCGACATCCCGGGTGGGTTTCGGCCAAAGTTGTGGGCATCGCATAACTCCATGCTCGGCCATAAGTCGGCGGTTTTCGAGATGGACGGCCGCTCCTATCGACATATACGCATTTCCCGCCCATCGACTTTGTGGTTTCCGTTCTTGTTGCCTTTTTCGACGACCAGATCAACGGGACTGATGATGGGGCGTGGTTTCTCGTGTTGTCCTTGGTTGTAACACTCCAGGCGGCAGGTTTGGGGGTCTTGGTAGAAGCAAGGCGGGTGGGCCAGACAAAACGCCCTTTGGAACTGTATATAGACACGAACCTGCCGCAGCGTTGTATCATCAATCTTCGGTCAAGCTAATGCTTTATCTAGATTATTCACATGGCTGCTGTTATGGAATTTGTTTGGTACAGCGGCTGTCCTACCAATCTATGGTTATTTGCATATAAAATACGCCGAGTTTGAAAAGTCGAACCAAGAATCTCGACGGCTCTATCAAGAAACCTGGTTATTGTCTCGCTCTTGGGAATTTCTATCCCTGGCATATTTCTCCTTTCTGCCTACAGTTTTGCCAGCGGCTTCATTCGACATAGAAGCTGTCAGAGACCAGAAGCGGGTCCCAGATATACAGGCTAGGCACTAACTACTAGAAGGTTTTATAGGAATTAGCTTTAAGCCTTAGCTAGGTTTTAAAAGTAAAATTATTATTAGTTATAAAAAAAGGGTTTTTAAGCTTATAAAAACTTAAAGGTTTAAAAATAAATAAAGTTATTATTTTATACCTAATTAATTATTAAATTATTATAAAGCTAAAAATAATATTTTTTTAAGTATTTTATTATTATAAAAAACCTTTTTAATAAATTTTTTTTTAAGGTAATAAATTACCTAATAAAATACTAATAATACTTTATAATACTTAATTTACTTAATTAAATATTATTTTAAAATAAAACC
>NW_011942171.1:469381-471303 GCF_000187425.2 Metarhizium robertsii ARSEF 23 | reverse complement strand
TTGATAAGATTGTTTTTCTGTAGCTCGTACTCTTTAAGGACATCTTCCAACTATCACAGGTTAGTCTGAAAGCATTGACTTGAGACGCTGTAAGATTGACTTCTGTATTGACTTGAGACGCTGTAAGATTGCCTGCTGCCACACAGCACGATCATATGGGACAGCTTAGACACAGTGAGAGACTCTTGATTTCCTACATAAAGAGTGGAACCATACAAAACTAAATACTTGTTGTAATACTGCTGCCTTGAATGAGCGCCTTGATCTTGACAACTTCAGCCTCAGCGTTCGGATTAAAGTCTGACACCTGCGGTCTTTTTGGCTATCATAGAAACACTTGAGTTCGGTTGATCGAGTTGATTGCCTCCCGGTTATCTATATCAATTAAGCTTGCAACAAACTTCTGCCAATTATCCCAGTTACCAGTCCCCGTGAGAATAAATTCAGTCTTGGACAGTATTCCCGCAAACAAGCCACGTCACCAGCCACCCTACGCTACAATCCTGCTACGGACAGCGGCGATGCGCTCCGTGGCAGCATCGAACTCCGCTCTGCCCAGCAGACCTTTCTTCAGAGCCTGCACAACCGCTATTCTCACAGCCTCTCCCTGCATCCCACCCCCTATTCCCCCAGCCTCTCCCTGCATAACGTCCTTCCCGCTCGCCAGCAAGATGTCCATGCCGGCCACGGCAGCAGCTGTACCCCTGGCGGCGGCATCACCATACGCAGCAAGAGAGCCAGCCTCTAGGGCATCCGTAATCGTGACACCCTTGAAGCCCAGCCTGCCACGGAGCTCGCCCTTAATCCACTTCTCACTCAGGCCGGCTGGCCGTTGATCCAGGGCGGGATACACGGCCCACGAGGCCATGACCATGTCGACGCCGGCCTCGATGGCTGCCACGTACGGCACCTGGTCGACCCCGCGGATCTCGGAGAGCGTCAGGTTCAGCACGACGGGTTCCTCGTCGGTATTGGCGTTGTTTGAGGCCGCCCCCAGGCCGGGGAAATGCTTGGCGCACGCGGACACGCACTCGCCCTGCTGGGCGGTGATGAAGGGTACCGCCGCGCCCACGACCTGCTGTGACGTGTTCCCAAACGACCGCTGGTAGTAGTCGGTGAAGTCACCCGGCTGCCGGAAGACGTCCAAAACGGGCGCCAGGTTCGAATTGCACTGATAGCGCTTGAGACTGGAGGCAGCGCCAGCACCGGCCGCCTCGCCCGCGGCGGCCGGATCGGCAGAAGCCCCGATCTTCTTGGCACTGAGGTTCGGCTCGCCATCCTTGATGCGCCGCACCTGCCCGCCCTCTTGGTCCGTTATCACGAGGAAGCGGACGTTCTTTCCCGTCTTCTTCTTGAGGAGGGCCGGCGCTGGCGAGGATTCGTATGCGTCCTTGAGGACGGACATGGCCTGTGAGGTATTGCCGTCGACATTGACGCCGAACAGGATGACACCGCCGACGAGCCCGGCCTTTGTGAGCATCACCAGTTCATGCGGGGGGTGGCTGGACGATGGGAAAGAATAAACAACGTGTTGACCGGCGAGAATGTCTAGCTCGTCGCAACCCGTGGCTTGAGCAGCTATCAGCAAGAAGGTGGCCGCCACCAGAGACTTGAAGATGTGATTTGGCATTGTAAGAGGGCAACACTCCATAATTTCTTGAATTTTTGTTTTGGAAAGAAGAAGGTGTCGATTTGTTTCTTCCTGTTACAAGCCAGATCTAGTTCATTTTTTAAAGCAGAATGGCCGCTATCAAAACGCAGGGCGAGCCACCATCATCATTGCAAGCATCTAGGTCAAGGTTCCCTGGGGCGCAACATCTGAATGTAACATTGCGATCAGGGTTTTAGGTCTAGCACCAAAAAAATTAGAAATTGCTGAGACTAAAGTATCTTCCCCAGCATGACGACTTATCTATCTCGGT
>NW_011942171.1:461813-469281 GCF_000187425.2 Metarhizium robertsii ARSEF 23 | reverse complement strand
ATGACCAAAGCAATATCCGGTTTGCGGATGAAGACGGAGAAGGAGAGATGCGCAACAATGGTGAAGACACCAAAGATGGCCATGCGCCGTACCATGACGCGTCCCAGTATATTTTCCGTCTTCCTCATGGCACCCGCCTCGAGCTATCAGAGGCAGTCTTCCAACTCTCGATGATGTTCTGGACGTACCAATGCCAAGATGGAGTAATGGACTCATCTGCAATAGTACATTTCACAGCTGTTATGGGTATTCATCGTTCTTCATTGGCATACCGCGATGCATATAGTTTCACACCGGACCTTGCGGCTCTTATTTGGGTAGGACGGCTGTTATTTCTCGAGTATAGCCTCCCGCGATATAGTTACGACACGCTGGTGTATCCCTGGCCTGCCCGACACACATATTCATCACAACCGGAGCGTCTAGAGGCAATCCGAAAGAAGTACATGCTTAGGGGCTGCTACTCACCGCTAAGCGAGCTAATTGAACTCAAGGCCTTTGGGAAGAGCATTGTGCGACGGGAAGGGGTTCGTGGAACTCTGACCTGGGCTCCAGACGGCCGCTCTTTCACCATTGGTGACGGCAAGGTAGTGCGCCTATCGGAGTTCTGTGCAACCTATCGAGCTGCGATCACCCGAGTAGAAGAGCTCGTCACCGAGATGATGTTAGGGTGGGATCCTACAGTTGATCTCTCCGCAATCCGCGACGACCTAACCTGTCGGTTTCCAGGGTGGTGTTTCCTCGACAAACCGGAGAATCACCTGTCAGGCACGTATAAAGCAATGTCACGCCGTGCATGGTCATCCTCATTCCGCGGCAAAGCCCTGGCCAAGGCGGGACATTGGTTGCCTGATTCTTGTCTGGCCTACCTGCAGACGGGCGCCGAGCTGTCCACAAAGGCCTTTTCTGCGGTTCATATTACGGCAGGTCTGCCAGGTCGAGGCACGGAGATGACGACTATCCGCTTGCGAAACACAAAGTTAGCCATTAGGAACTTGTTTATCCGCGAGGGACGAGCTATTATTGTTATCAGTTATACCAAGGCCCGTTCCTCAAATAACCACGCTTTCTATATTGTTCGCTACCTGCCAGATGATCTGGGTTTGTCTGTTGTGGTTTACCTCGCATATATCCGACCATTTCTTGACTTTCTAGCAAATCAGCTTGGGCTACCGCATTATCACAGCAACGAGTTTCTCTTTTTAGACCCAAAGCACAAGGAAAGGCATCTATCCACTACGCAGGCAACAGAGTCGCTTCGGGACTTAACGCGGACTCTTCAGACGCCGTGGACAATATCACTATATCGCCAGGCATCAATTGCTATTGCCAAGCGCCATATAAGCGAGCTAATCAAGGAAAGAAACTTCTACTATCCAAGCGATGCTAATACTTCGATCAGAATGATCGCCGCCGGCGTTGGCCATCGCCCGAGGATGCTTCTCACGGCCTACGCCATCGACACGGCCTTACCAACTCGACTTCAGCCTGAACTTCTTGAAATGTACCGCCAACTATCGACACTCTGGCAAAACTGGAATTCGCAATATTACGATCAGTATTGTGCAGCAAAATGCAGCGGGGTGACGGAAAACGCAGCAGGCCAGCCGGCGGATCGAAAACAGAGCCTGGAGAATAATACCCAGTCCAACATCCGTGGCCAAAAGAAGAGAGGATTTAGGGATTTGAGTAGCGAGGCTTGTCGAAAGAAGAGCAAAGTAGTCAGCACAAGTGCGACTGGACATGAAGATAACTTGACAACACAAGCCAGCGTGGAAGAATTTCCAAAGGGGTTCATTTACAACAGAGAATACCAAATCCTCATTTGCGTGGCTTGCGAGTCTGTTGTTAGTCCGGGAAAACGGTCATTCTACCATCATTTAAATCGTCACCGCATCTTAGGGCCAGTTTGTAAGGCCTATATGGAGCGGTTTAGCACTCTTCAGCTCACGCCACTAAAGGAGCTTCCTAGGCCGCAGCTGATAGTTCCGGCTATCTCTCACCTTCGAGTTTATAGAGCATTTCGATGCAATATTTGCCGTTACCTAACAACTCGATGGGCCCTAAGCCTTGATCACATGCCAAGACATAAGCTTGGTGTCTCTCCAATGCAAGCCTGGAAGATGGGGAAGATATGCAAATGCTATGTACAAACATTTTCGTCTGCAAAGGGGCGAATAGCATACTTTGAAGTAATACTACCGTTGCAGGCTAAAATCGAAAGCTCTAAATAGTATGGATCTTGACAAACTCGTGTACAACATGATGGGCGAGCAGCTGCGCGGAACGATTGAGTTGCTGTCGACGTACGACCTGCGGGGAGCGGAGGAATTGCGCCAGCAGCGACCTCATAGAAGAAGGCCATGCGAAATAATCGACGGGTTGACGGAGTACGGTGGCTTCATCTGCATGTGCGACGTCGAGAGGTGCGACTTTGTAACGACACGGCTAGAATTGATGCACGATCATATGCCCAGGCACGGGAGAACAGCATCACAGAACAGGGAAGGCAGCCCCTTGTGGGAGGCGTGCCGCCTGCAGACGTATCTCACTGCGAAGGGTCGGATCGACTACTTCACCGTTAAAGGCTCATCAGACAGCGGACGAGACAGTAATAACGACAACACTCCGCCATTAGGAAGGGGTATAGCGCAACCACCCCTGTACACGGGACCGCCACCGTCAGCTGCGGAAGAGACACTCTTTGACGGTTTAAGGGGTGACCTACGGGAAGCAGCGCGCGATCTGGAAGATAAAGCGGCAGTCGTTGAGGATGCCGGGCGCGATCGAGCAGATCGGCAGCCGTGGCTGGTCCACACGGGGTTTCCGACCCACCTTCGGGGCCTCTTAAACACGGAGATCTGGTCCTCCTTTAAGCTGCCTAAAAAGAAAAACATGTTATTCCAAAGCGGACGGACGAAGGTTGAAGAAAAGACTGACGACCACGGGATCGATGTTGCGGGCGACGACGGTGAGGACGAGGGAGAGGAAGAAGATCTGAGGCGCATCCTAACTGCAGCGGATGCCCTATTTGAGAGCGCGTACACGTTGGTATCAGACCGGTCACCGAATCGGAAGATGACGCAACAACGCGCCCAAATCTTGAGCGACTTCGCGTGGGGTGCTGGCAAGAAGGGCAAGGATACGGCCTTCCGTCGCTTCAAGAACCCATCATCGCTTGCAGAATATTTCAGGACAATGAAGCAGCTGCTAGTATACTACTATAGGGTGGTATACTGCGAGGACGGGCATTTTAGCCGGCCCCAAGAGGTGGGCCGAGAGGAGGATGATAATGATGACGAGGAGGCTGATGAAGATGGGCATGCGCATGCAACTGAGGCGGTGATATTTCCACAAGACGTTATCGAGCCGACAGGTGAGCAGCAGGAGGCCATGACGGAGATGTTTAGAGCGCTGCGGGAAGAAGACCACCAAGGAACAAGAGGAGGGTTAGGGGAGGAGAGGCGAAGGAAAGACGGCAATAGTAACGACGGCAAGAATCATTATTATGATCACCATGACTCGAGATTGGCCTGCGCAATCCGCCGGTTTTATATCGGGCTAATTTGTCACGAGGTCGGGAGCGTGCCTTTCCGGTCGCCAGTGATTAGTTTTTGCGCCATGCTAAGCCGGGGGACACACAAGGACAAGAGCTATTACGAGAGGGAGAGGAGGAGAAAGAGGGAGACCAAGAGCAGGCGCAGCGTTAAGAACGGCAAGTCAGATGGTGAGGCCAAACCACCACCTGGGCAGGAGCAGTTTGGCGTCTGGGCCAAGCCGGGAAACTACACCAGTAACTTATCAAAACTGGTGTGGGTGGCGCAACTCCTGATTTTCGAAACTGCATGCTTCTACAAGAGACATCAAGAGGAAGACATTCCGGCGACTCTGGAAAAGATATGCAGGGACTTCATGCACCAGAAGAGGGAAACGGCGTTCGGCTATATCTTGCAGTGGCGGCTGTACCTCAGAACGGTGGCACAAGCGGCCATCACCAGTGACCAGGCGCGGTGGTCACTAGATGGCCAGGAGATTGACTTTCGGGGCATTAAGCTTCGTATGGAGCATGTACCGCAGCTCGTCGTATCAGAGTACAGGAGGGCCCGTAGCCTTCTGTACGATAAGCTTATGTTCGGGGCGAAGGACGTCCCATCGATCGAGGCATGGATGTTACATGACGACCTGGATGCGGAGGACCACGGAGGGTCATGGTTGACGGACGAGAGAAATGCAGAGTACCTCCGAGGAACACAGGACGCCCTGCTCCGGCAGGTCGAGCAACGAGCAGACTTGCGACAAGCATTTGTGCGCGATGACCAAGGCAGGACTGGAGGGAAAACACTATGCAGCCAGGCCATGGCTGTTTATGAGTGCGAGGCACAAGAGTTTCTCAAATCAATGATCACGCTGTTGCATGTTCCGCCAGCACCTCCGTTGCGGGCGCCGGAGCTGCTGACCACGACGTATGCCAACGGCGGCGGACGGCGCCGCAGCATGCTCATCTGGGAGAAGATGCTCTTCATGTACGTGCGATATCACAAAAGCCAGGAACAGACAGAAGAGGAAAGAGACAATATCCGGTTCGTGCCGTCACGGATCGCGGACCTGCTGGTCACGTTCCTGGCGATCGTGCAGCCGCTGCGGCAGACATTTCTTCGCCAGGCCCGCCCTCGAGCCCTTCTGTCGACCTATCTATGGTCGACATTGGACGGCGACGTTTGGCGGGATGACCTTGTTTCGAAGTATCTCAGCCAGGCATGTCTGCGCGCCGAGGTGCCCGAGTTTAAGGTGGCCTGGTGGCGACAGGCAGCTGCGTCCATTACAAAGGAGAAATTCACACCCAAGGAGCAGGCCAACTTTAACATGGAGGATGTCACGGCATCGGAGGTAATCGATGAGGAGGAGCTCTTGGTGGACCTGGCCGTGGCGAGCAACCATGCGTTCAAGACCTTTAACCAAATGTATGCAGGCTCGTCCACGCTTGTTATGAACACGCCACTGCACCGCGCGCACCGAGCCTCGCGGAGCTGGCGGGAGCTTTTCCGGATCGACGAGCACTTGTCACGGGAGGAGGCCGCCGGTGATGGCGGCAAACGCATGCGCTCGGGTACGGACATGGACATGGTGCAAATGTGCAAGAGGACAAAGCTGCGCACAAGGCCCCTTGGGAAGGTGAGTGACCTAGAAGCGGTAGCACGCGCGCTCTACAACAACCCCAGTCTGCGCTTTCGGCGACCAGGACAGCGCAATGCCATGTTGGCGACGATGGGTCGTCACGCAGCGGAACAGGTCGTAGTCGTGCTAGCCACGGGTTCCGGCAAGACGCTGATTGCGATGGTCGGCGCGGCGCTGGACGGCGCTGGCACGACGATTGTGGTACTGCCCGCGGTGGCGCTCAGAGAAAACATGCTTGACCGGCTCGGGAAGGTTGGTATTAAGACTATCGTGTGGGAGCCGGGCCAGTTGAAGTCGGCACCTCTTGTGATAGTATCGGCCGAGGCAGCGTGCACAATAACCTTTCTTGACTACGCCCAACGCCTCCAGTCGAGGCAGCGGCTGGACCGGGTCATCATCGACGAGTGCCATCTCACCATCACCGCAGCATACCGAAAGAGCATGAAGAAGCTTGGGTCGTATGTGCGACAAATCGCAACGCAGACGGTCTGGATGACAGCAACGCTTCCGCCGAGCTTGGAGAGCGTCTTCATACAGCAGAACCGTCTGGTGCAGCCACGCATGGTGCGAGAGTCAACAAACCGAGCCAACATTCGGTACATCGTGCAGCGGTTCAAGGGCTTGGATGGGCTGTGCAGCAGGGCTGCCGAGCTGGTGCGCGTGCTAATAGGCAGGATAACGGACAGGGTTAGGGACGAAGACGGAGACGACGACATTGTTGGCAATAATAGTCACAAGACCAACAGTAACTTAGGGACGAAGACGGAGACGACGACATTGTGGGCAATAGTCACAAGACCAACAGTAACGGCAAGGTGACTGGCGGCAGGATGTCCAGGATCATTGTATACTGCCAGACGCTGGACCTCATGGAGGAGCTCGCAAAGGAGCTGGACTGTCCGATGTACACAGGAGACGAAGAGACCATGAGTGACGGAGAGAAGGACCTTGCCATTGAGAAGTGGCGGGGTTCATCTGGAAGCCCGGTGATCGTAGCAACTGCTGCACTTGGCGTCGGGTTCGACTATCCGGAGGTGCGGTGGGTGGTGCACGCCGGCGCGCCGCGGTCCATGACGGCGTTCTCGCAGGAGTCCGGCCGTGCAGGGCGGGACAACAAGCCTGCAGAGTCAATCACCCTGATAAGCGAGGCGTGGCAGCCGCGCAGGGCCGGCCAGGAGCCCAAAGACTTGGATGAAGAGATGATGCAGCTGTACCTGACACAACAGCACTGCTCACGGGCCGTGATGAGCCAGTTCCTGGACAAGAGATCGGACTGGAGGTGGTGCATGGAAGGCGAAGATGAGCTGTGCGCGGTGTGCCCCAGGCCTCATGCAGAACGACGGCCGGCGAATCTCGAGCTGGGCTTACCATCGCCGAAAATACCACAGCCAGCCACCACGGATGAGGGCAGCGACGACGACAACGTTGAAGGCGAGGACAAATGGGAAATCGTGGCCGCAAGAGAGATGGTCTACACAGGTCCCGACGAGGTCCTTCGTCAGGCTAGGGTTCACAACGAGGTTCTAAGACGGTTTGAGGAAGACTTGGAGATAATGCGCGGATGTTGCCTGCTTTGTCGCGTGCGGGAAGGTAGACCGTTTGACCACAGCGCCACGAGTTGCGGCCATCGCTGGCCTTGGATCAAGGCAAAGAAAAAGGTCATACAGGCGTGTGAGAAGGAGGGCAAGCAGTGGATGGAGGATTTCACGGCATGCTTTATGTGTTATCTTCCGCAGACAATTTGCCGCAGAGCGGACCCAGAGGCCGAGCCTGGCGTGGATGGCGAGGAAGGGTTGAGGGAATGCCGGTTCCGAGACATGATCATGCCGCTATGCTACGGCGCTTTCTTCCAGGCCGGGTTGAGAGCGCTGATCAAGAAGCATTTTCCGCATCAAACGTTCCGCGATGTTGACGAATACATGCGGTGGTTAGGGAAGTCAGCAACTCTAGGCGATATAGAATGCGTCCAGGCAGTCTCTGTTGCGGCCAAGCTATTAGACGAGTTCCGATAAGCAGATAGCATTAGCATAAACGTATTTATCAGTTAGAAAGTCTCAAAGCGACTACAACGAGATCTCACCGCGTAGAGTGTTAGGGGTAATGCAGGGTTCTGTTTCTTAGTTTCATGCGATATACAATACCCTTGTCCTTATGTGCGCTAGATATAGATATTTAATTCTACATTAGCATTATTTATTTCTTCCATATTCCTTGCCAATTGTAGGCTAAGGACCAAGTAAACAAGACTAGTGTCTAGCGGTTAGCCTAGCTCTACTCAATTAGTGTCTACCGT
>NW_011942171.1:460078-461713 GCF_000187425.2 Metarhizium robertsii ARSEF 23 | reverse complement strand
TTAATGCACATGGTATCCGGCCAACCAGCGCGCGCCACCGAGATATTGACGGTACGGATGGAGAATACAGCCAACGCAGGAACGCGGAATATATTTGCGAGCCACGGGCAGATGTGTTTTGTCACGGCATATCACAAGAATTTCCAGCAGTCAGACCAGGCCAAGATCATCCATCGATTCATGCCGCCCGAGGTGGGCGAGTTACTGGTGTGGTATGTGTGGTTGGTTTTGCCGTTTTGGCAGAATGTGCAGGGCATTATCAAGAGGTCAACGTTCCGCAGCGCATATATATGGGCCGACGAGATCACATCGCGCAATGCAATTGACCAGGCAGTTGATCAAGAGATGCGTTTCAGCAGCCAGAAAGATATCCAAGACCCAGAGCGACCGACGGAGCCAACAATGCAGCCGTTCCGCGAGGCAAAGTGGTCATCCGACCGTGTTCGGCGTATTATCCAGCAACACAGCGAGCGGTTGTTGGGTTGCAAGTTGAGCACGAGTAGTTGGCGACAGATCGCCATTGCCATATCCAACCGATATTTAGGTACCAAACACGACCCGTCATATAATGGCGAGAATGGAGAAGACGAGGATGGGATTGACGATGTCAGCGATGCGCGAGATTTGCAGGCCACACACACATCGCACGTGGCAGGCATGATATACGCGCGCGAGATGCAGCAAGGGTTAGGAGGCACAGCCATTATGCGAGAGAAATTCCGTGAAGTCAGCCGAGAATGGCATCAATTTTTCGATTTCGGCCAGGAAGGCACCAGCCGAGACGGCGTACAGGGCGAGGCCACAGGCGCCGCACAGCAGCGAAGGCAGCGAAACAAGTTCGAGAGCAGCCGACAGAGTGTACGGTTGAGAAGATTAGAGGCATTGCGACAGGTGGATATATCAGCCATGTTAGAATGCATCAAAGGCAAAACAGCGACATTCCGGCCGGGACAGAGGAAAGTTGTTGGCGCCATTGTACGAGGGGAGAGTCCGGTAGTGCAGATCACGCCCACGGGGGGCGGGAAAAGCATGTCATTCATGTTGCCGGCGTATTGTTCGCAGCAGGGCCGGACAATCGTAATTGTGCCGTTGGTTGCGTTGCAGGAAGACATTCATGGCGAGTGCATAAAGCACGGCATTGAGGCCAGCATATGGAACAGCAAGACAGGCGTGCACCAAGGAAGCCGAATTATATTGGTTATTACCGAAGCCGTGTTTACGGCCGCATTCCAGCATTTTATTCAGCGATTGCAGAATCAGTTCGCCATTGACCGGGTTGTGGTCGACGAATGCCATACAATATTGGATGGATCCGACACATTCCGGCCAGCGTTACGTGATGTTGGGCGAGAAATCGCATTATGGGGTGTGCAGCGGGTATTTTTGACGGCCACGTTGCGACCGACAGAGGAAAAGGAGTTTTACACACGGGCGCATATTAATGCAAAGAGTGTGGTAATGTTCCGGGGCCAAACAACACGGCGCAACATCCGATACAGGGTAGTGTTTGTGGAGGGCGAGAAGAATGCCAGCGATAAATACAACGCACAACAAGAGGCGGAAGACGAGAAGGCGATGGAGATGGCACGAGATTGGATTAAGGAGAATAAACAAGGGCGTGTAATTATATATGCC
>NW_011942171.1:453982-459978 GCF_000187425.2 Metarhizium robertsii ARSEF 23 | reverse complement strand
CACAACAACAGGCTTCAACTTGTTACAATGCACCCAGGACGGAACATTTCCCCGAATTCGGTTTTGAGCAGTCAGTTTCATGGTATCTCCATGATGAATTCGGTTCATTGCTGTGGTTTTCGCGCTGTGTCCGGGACATCCCCGAGGTACAAATACTACGGGCTAACTAATCTGGCTCTGCTTCATGTTAAAAACTATAACGGTTCAAGCCGCCTACCACCAACTCCCCCAGCGGGTTGTTTCTAGAAGCTTATGTGGAGGCGTATTGAGAATATATAAGGCGTTGTTATCATGTTACGGCGCTATATACTTTCCTTTTCTGCTCCATCTTGATGGTACACAGCTTAGGGACTAGTTAGTTGAATCAACTCGCTAGAAGCCTTTCACAAAAACAGCTTCCAGAATGGCAGATAGCAATGCAGCCTGAAACCAACCAGACCATTCAGTCGCCAGGATAGTGTCACGTTATGAGGCCCATTGTTAACTAAGTTGCTTCGTAAAATTATTGTTGTTGTCCACCCCCTACACTCTAGAAACTGAAGACAGTTAATACTCTTGGAATACGGTTTCCACTTGCCACTCTTGTGGCAAAAAGCACTTGCGTGTTTAGATCAACAGATGCAGTTTTATCCGACCCTACTCAGGGTGAGGTCGATATCCAGCAGATTGTGACGGTACAAGGCACGAACAAGGTCGAGTGCGACTTGGATAAAGCGATTATTCACAAGGAGAAAAAGAGAACCCCTAAAAGGAACTCTGGCTGAAGCTTTTTACACAATGTTCACAAAGTGAGACATTCATTAAACAGGCAGGTCACATGATTCCCTCACACAGATGGTCAATTCAATGTCTGACGATGAGATATGTAACTTACGTGGACAAGAAGGATGTGGATTGGTAGAGATTTATGAGAATATTGCCTCTTAATATTCACATCTTACTCCCACTTTGCACACTCGACATCAACCGACAATTACTCAATAACCATGGCGCCAATTGATGAGGCGCTTGCTTTCCTGAAATCGTCAGAATCTGTTAATTATGCTGAGACTGCAAGGCGCTTCAATTGTGACGAGACTACGCTACGACGCCGACATCAAGGCAAACAGCGGTCAAGACGGGATGCTGACAGATTGTATAAGTCACGTCTGTCAAAACAACAAGAACGAGATCTTATTGCCTATATTCATAAGCTTTCATCACGTGGCATTCCACCTACCCTACCTATGATAAAGAACTTCGCCCAGGATATCGCGAAAATCAAGGTCGGAAAGGACTGGCCGTACAGCTTCGTTCGACGCAATCATATTGAGTTAGGTTGCACATGGTTCGATGGGTTAGACATCGCGCGAAAGAGAGCCGACAATGCCTCTAGGTATAAGGCTTATTTTGAGCTTGTAAGTCAATGCGCGAAGCTTCCCTTTCACCGCTGACGATGGAAGATCCGCGCCAAAATTGAGAAATACAACATCCTGCCCTGCAACACGTATAACGTGGATGAGAAAGGATTTCTCTTGGGTGTGATTAATCGAACAAAGAGAGTATTTTCCCTAAATGTCAAAAAGCAAGGCAAATTGCTCGGTGCATCGCAAGATGGCAATCGATCCTGGATTACGTTCCTGGCATGCGTCAGCCAGGACATGACATCGCTGCCCCCATTTCTCATCTACCAAGGCAAGCCAGGACAAGTCCAAGATTCTTGGCTCACGGAATTTGACCCAGAGCATCAATCCGCCTTCTTTACAACCTCAGAGACGGGGTGGACAAATCACGAGCTTGGAAAAGAGTGGCTAATTGGCGTTTTCGATCGCTTTACCAAGGCGAAAGCTCGTAATGGTCGTGATTATCGCCTTCTTATTACCGATGGCCACTCTAGCCATGTCAATATGGACTTTCTGGAGTGGTGTGAGCAGCACCGGATTATCGTAGCGGTGTTTCCCCCCCATTCCACGCATCGGCTACAGCCCTTGGATGTGTCACTATTCAGTCCCCTCTCAACCGCATACTCAAACCAGCTTATCCAGTGGACAGCAAAAACACAAGGGCTTATTAGTCTATCGAAACGTGAGTTCTGGACTTTGTTTTGGAACGCATTTGAGACTTCCTTCTCTCCCGAGAACATGGCGAGTGGGTGGAAACGAACTGGTCTCATGCCTTTTGACCCAGATGTCGTCTTATCACAGATCACTGAGAAAGAACAAGACGATTCGGATACAGGTGGCGACTCGGCAGAATCACTAGCCCTCCAGCAACCTACTGCCCGAGATTTACGCCGACTTGTTGACAAGGTAGTCGACAAATCCGCTGTCGATGCTGACCGCAACAGCCGAAAGCTGAAGAGCACTCTCGAAAGCCTTCAATCTGAGGTTGAACTGCTTCGATATGAGAACCAAGGACTCCGTGAGACAATCATTCATGAGAAGCAGCGCAGACAGCGCGGTAAAGCCCTGAAAGATCTACTCTTTGATCGCACAGATCCTAACTCAGCTCAGGTGTTTAGCCCAGCAAAAGTCGCTCAAGCTCGCCTAAGGAAAGCGGCGATGGACGCCCAAAAGAAAGAGGAGATTCTGCAGAAGGAAACGCAAAAGGTTCAGCGACATCAAAAGGCGGCGGAGCGAAAAGCTCTTGCTCTGGAAAAGAGGAGGCAACGAGAGGCGGAAATGGAGAGAAAACGGCAGGTAAAGGAAGCCAGACAGCAAGAGAAGGAGACCAATCGGCAGATTCGGCAAGACCTTAACCGTCGCAATCCGGAGATAGTACATGTAATGCAGCATGAACGACAGGTGGCATCGGAAGATCGCGAGAAGAGTCATGACGTTCGAGACGAGATAATCGTCGCTCTTCCACTCAGGGTGGCGATCAACTCAACGTCAATCATGAGGTTGTCAACCTGGTTGACGTCAATCAACCCAACCAAACTCAACGTAGCATACTCTCACTGGCCAATCAAGATAGCAATGCAGCCTGAAACCAACCAGACCATTCAGTCGCCAGGATAGTGTCACGTTATGAGGCCCATTGTTAACTAAGTTGCTTCGTAAAATTATTGTTGTTGTCCACCCCCTACACTCTAGAAACTGAAGACAGTTAATACTCTTGGAATACGGTTTCCACTTGCCACTCTTGTGGCAAAAAGCACTTGCGTGTTTAGATCAACAGATGCAGTTTTATCCGACCCTACTCAGGGTGAGGTCGATATCCAGCAGATGGTCAATTCAATGTCTGAAGATGAGATATGTATATCCTTCCTTTGCAACGGTTCCGCAGACGTCACCACAGGCCAGGAATCTGTCCGCTGCATGGGGCGGGCTTACCGCCTCGGATGGGGATGAGACCTCTTGGAAGAAGCTGGCTATCTTATGAGCAACCGTTCCAGTAGCGTAATTGACCTCGAAGGATTTGGGCGAGGACGAGCGTCACTTAGGTGGACAAGAAGGATGTGGATTGGTAGAGATTTATGAGAATATTGCCTCTTAATATTCACATCCTTGCGTTAAATATTTTTCGGCTCTTTCTAGCACTGAAGTTAAATTCACTCTTCTACGTCATCTCCAACCAGAAGAAGAGTGGGGGATGGGAGCTGCAGACCCAACACAACAGCCCATCTTCTGATCCGCATATGCAAACCGAAGCGTCGAATCCTGCTCTACGTTTCGTCCCCTGGCGCACGCCAAATGACGAGTCGGGTCTTTTTCCCATTTAACCAGGTAATGTGGGCAATCAGCTTGTCCTCCTCCTGTTCGATACAGTCTACGGAGTGAACTTCACCCCTCCAAGATCCCAGGAGCGGGTACCACCACTGTGCGCGGTTGGCCACTGTCACGTCCGTGAGGACAACCTGCTGTTGTCGCTTCTTCGTCGCTCCTATTCTTAGAGTTGTCCCGAGCCGTTTCCCTTTCTTCTTTGTAATGATCTTTTTGCGCCGTGCGATACATTTATTGTATCGCATGACAAATTGGGGCACACACTCTCTATGCCGCTGGTTAGCACCGGGTCTTCTTGACGGCCTGAGGGATCCTACATCAAGCTCTCTTCAGGCTCCCACGTTGTTTCACCGCAACCCTTCCACTTGACGCAATACTGCATTGTCCCCTAAGCAATATTAGCCTCGTCCTCTTAAACTCATGTTGTCGATATACATATACATCTGGGGCGATCATATGGTCCTTGATTGCCTGGACGGTATACCTGGTAATCGTAAGTTGAAGCAAGCTATTGGGGCATGCACTGCTGCTCTACCAATTTCCATTACGCCCGGCCACTTTTTTGCCGACTCCATTCGTGTGAAAAGAGGCTACAGGTGGTTCAGAATGGATTGTGAAGTCAACATCGTCGTAGGACTCAAAGGCGTTTCGCGCACGACCCGGCTGGGGTCTGTGGGCTCTTAGGTTATACCGGTTCCCTCTTCCGATGTGCTCTGGGAATGCCATGTCCTACGAATATTTCCTGCAAGTGCAGAGTATCAGGCATTTTAAGCTTATTGCAGCTGACAAAGTGCTTGATCTTATTTTGGGTACGGCCGGTGAAATCGAGCGAATTCTATGACTTTATCATCTGAGTTACGTAGATACCCTACAAGAGTATGAGTATGACAGGACAGTGCGGTACTGCCTTTACCCCTCTGCACACGTGTCAATTTGGTTCCATTTCATCAGGACAACCGGGTCAATTTGGTTCCATTTCATCAGGGCAACCGGGTTGTGACAAAAAAACAGTAACAACTATCATCGTATTATACAATAAATGGATGAGAGGGCGTGAGCATATGTGATGAGTTTTGGGATGGAGGGGAATTGACTACCGGAACAGGATAGCCATTGTCTCTTCAGCAAATATGCTAGAATCAGTCGGGCAGTAGTGGGTCAGGGAAGCAAAGTGTTGTGAGGTGATGTGTTCAATTCCTAATCCCGTCAAGGTATGGATGCGGACACTGCCCAAATGACCGGAGTTGGCGTCCTATTCAGCGGACAGCTAGTCCCAGCGGAAGCAGTTTTAAGTAGTGGGTCACTGAAGCATGACTCTGCACCAAGACCGATCATTATTTTGTCGTCACCCAAGAGAGTGTCAGAAATACGGCGGCGCTACTGGACGGCCGATCTAACGCAACTTCGTCAAATCTACACATACTGGCGCAGCCGAGCCAGAGCAGCGAGACGAGAAGGATAGACTGAAGGAGAGCTCGGCAAGACGGTCAAGCCGCAGCCAAACAATATCATATTACCATTCGACAACAGAAGAAATCTCGCTGGGATGCCTTCTTGGCGGATAACGACAACATCCAAGACTTGGAGTGACGCGACGTTCGGCAAAGTACCGCAACTCGTTAGGGCAGGCAAAACCCGGACAACCTGCAATAAAGACCAAGCGCAGAGTTGCTGGCCACCTTTTTTCCGGCCCTACCGGACGATAATGACGATGAGGGAGATAGGCCCCAACGACTTCCCGTGCACATGCCAGATCTCACTATGGAGGAAGTTGAGCGCTAGCTGCTAGCTGCTAAATCTTGGAAGGCACCTGGCGAAGAGGGCTCACCTATGGTGGTCTCGAAGGAAGTCTGGCCAGCGGTGAAAGACAGGGTGCTAGTGTTGTTTCGCGTATCACTGGATCAAGGGTCACTGCCCGACCTGTGGTGACATGCAAAGACTATACCTCTGAAAAAGCCGAAATAAGGCTGACTATGCGATGGCTAAGGCCTGGAGACCATATTTCGCTCCTATCCACACTTGGTAAACTGCTAGAAGCTGTGATTGCAGAAAGAATATCTCATGTAGTCGAGACATATGGACTGCTGCCCACGAACGACTTCGGAGCTCGTAAACATCGGTCGGCAGAGCAAGCATTGCGGCTCCAGCAAGAGCAGATACACGCGGCATGGAGAGGGAACCGAGTTCTCCGCCTGATCAGTTTCGGTGTGAAGGGAGCGTATAACGGCGGGCTAGAGGGATCCCAGAGAAGGTGCTCAGTGGATTGAAGCCTTCTGTTCAAACCGCACAGCC
>NW_011942171.1:448104-453882 GCF_000187425.2 Metarhizium robertsii ARSEF 23 | reverse complement strand
CACCATTTAACAGATACCTGGTACGGATATTTGTCTCCTATCCCCTGAAAGGCCCTGAACTGGATATTTGTCTCCTATCTTTTGAAAGGCTCTGAAACAGGCCTGTGAGGAGTTTGGTGCTGTTGCTCCGATGCAGTCGATGACAGAGGTGTTGTCCATACAGACCGTGATTGGTTCGTTGGTGAAGTTGGCGAGTACAGCGCATTGGAGGCCTTCGAGAGCGCCGTGAATTTCTGCGTCAAAGACTTCTCTGCGGCCAAGCTGGCCAAAGCCCCAATCAGCGAGGCGTCCGTTGTGGAATACTGCGTATCCATACCCTGCGGTATCTCTTTCTGTCTTGGAGCCATCACTGAAGACGACATAGCCTGGGGGTTTGTCCTCAAGCCAGCGCTGGAATTCTACAGCGGCGGTTTCTTTAGGTGGTCTTTCGCCCCCAGCTTCGGTCGGGATGTTATCATTGAAGCGGCGTGCTATAAGCCTTGGTCGTTCGACCTCCTTCGCCCATGGCGCTGTTCGGAGGAGTCGGCTATCCCTCTGCAGGGTTTGGCTGCGTGTTGTTGGGTGGTTGCTCTGGTCAAGTTCATGCTGCGCTTGTCTTAGCCTTCTGGATACCGGGTGCGCAACATCTAGTGTGGCATAACGGAGCGCAGTGCGCGCTTGTTGTTGCTTGAGTATGATGTCTGCTGGCGGTATACCCGCCTCCTTCCAGAGGACGACTTGTGGGGTGGTCTTCCAAACGGGTAGGACTGCGTGGCAGGCCTTGTTTAGGATTACTTGAAGCTTTGAGAGATGGGTTTTGGTAATCGTCCTTGCACCTTTATGTGCATGGGTTTTGGTAATCGTCCTTGCGCCCTTATGTGTTGACTCGGAAAGGAAGCCGGGGAACCATGTGTCTAGCCCATAGAAGAGTGTAGGTAAGGCTACGGCATAAATCGCTCTCCTAGCTGCTACTGCTGATGTTCCGCGGACTGTGTTGTTAACGAACCGCAACTGTGAAATAACCTTTTCGGCCTTGAGTGACCATTTCTCGATGTGCGTGTTGAAAGTGAGCCTGCGGTCGAGCCAGACTCCTAGCCAACGCATTGCCTTCTGTGCCTTAATCTCCTTGCCTTGGTGGGAGACCGGTGGCGAGCTACTGTTCCTTTTCCTAGAGAAGTGCATGACCTCCGTCTTGTCTGGGTCGAAGGAGAAAGCCTCTTGCTGCCCCCATGTTTCCATTGCGGTGATCGCCGTGTTTGCTTTTGCAGTGGTCTCCTCCAGGGTGTCCCCTACAAAGAGCATCGCTGTATCGTCCGCGTAGCCGTATCTTTCTGTTGCTCCTGGAAGAGAGTAAATGGGGGTGGTGGCTAGTAGATAGAGAATCGGCGATATAGGCGAGCCCTGAGGAAGGCCGCAGGGCAGTTCTGCGGGTTCTGTTTTAGCATCCTGGAATCTGACTAGAGCTTTACGGTGGGAGACGAAGTGGTAGATCCACCAAATCAGGAAAACCGGCCATCCTTGTCGTCGGAGTCGTAGGATCAGCCTATTGGGGAGGATAGCATCGAAGGCCCCTTTGACATCCATTGTGACAAGTGTGGCCATCTTGCCGTTACCTAAGGCACGTTCAACATCGTAGAGGAGTGCGGTGACGATGTCTGTAGCGCTTCTTTTGGGGAGTGCTCCAGCCTGGTTAGGGTGGAGGACCTTGTATCTGATGGCTAGGAATGCAAGGCGGCGGCCAATTACTCGTTCCAGGCCTTTGGACAGGCAGGAAAGGAGGGAGGCGGCGGCCAATTACTCGTTCCAGCCTTTGGACAGCCAGGAAAGGAGGGATATGGGGCGCCACGCAGAGATGTCACTGAGATCTCTCTTATTGAGTTTTGGGATCATCGCTACCTCTGCTGTCTTGAAGGGAGTTGGGTGATATCCTAGGGTGAGGCAAGCGTTGTAGAGGAGTGTGGTGACATGTGAAATGCTTGGCCAGATTGCTTGGAGCATTTTCGTTGTAATACCGTCCATTCCAGGAGTGGTGTTCCCAGTTCTGAGTAGTGCATCCTGGGCTTCGCTGATTGGGATGTGTGCCGAAAAGGGGATTTGTTGGGTTGGTGAAGCTGTGGGGATCCATGGGTCTGGGATATCATCTGACACGTCCCGTCTTTCGAGCTTCTCCTTGCGTAGGATGTTGGCGCGCTCTAAGTTCGTTGTACCGTCTTTCGAGCTTCTCCTTGCGAAGGATGTTGGCACGCTCTAAGTTCGTTGTGTAGACTTTGTTTTCATGTTGGATTGGTGGAGGTTGTAGCTGTTGCCTTGGCTTTATCCAGCGAGTAACCCGGAATATATCAGCTTGGTCTGTGATATCTGCAACAATAGTGCGCCAGAAGTTTCGTTTCGCGCGGCGGACGGTGCGCTTAAGGTGGATCCTAGCGCGTTGGACTTCCTCTCCATGTCGGCTTTCGGTAGTATATCGAGCAGCGCGGAGACTCTCATGCGCTTCGTTACACTCTTTGCTCCACCAAGGATTCTGTCGGGCTCTCTTTCCTTTACTCAGTCGGCCGCAAGCTTTTGCAGCGTCTTGCAGGATTTGTAGAAGTTGTCCAGCAGCATCATCAATATCTTGTCTGGAGCGGATGAACGATGGTAGTGACGGGGCCGCGCTGGCCACGTGTTTGCTAAACGCCTTGATTTCCTCCGGTAGGCTGACATGGACTTTTCCTGGGGTCCTGGGGCTGCTCTCATTGTCTGGGATCTCTGTACCGATTGTGTAATGCAGCGAGCCGGTGGTGAGGTACTCTTCTACGGTTGCGGTGGCTGTTGGGATGTTGGAGAATACCAGGTCGATTGTACTAGATCTTTTGTTTAACTTTGGCATTGTGGTTGAGGTTTCTGGGTCATTAAGAAGGACTAGGTCGTGTTCTTGCGTCCAGTTGAAGATCCTTCTGCCATCCTGCGATGCCCTCCGATCTGCCTGCCACGATGGGTGGAAGGCGTTCATGTCCCCTGCAACCACGCATCGGTTTGGGGGAGTCCATGACTCAATAATGTCCAGTGAGGTTTCTTCCTCTGGTCTGTTGTAAATGTTGAGGATCGTGGTTCCATTCACTTGGACCCAAAGAAGGTCTCGGTGACGAGCTGGGAGGAGCTGTTCAGCGTGGATCTTCCTGTCTATCCGCACGTAGGTCAGTACTCGTGGCCGTGTTAGATTATTATTCCAGCTGTCGACGGGGCTGAAACAGAGGAAGCCTGGGTGATGCTGTGTTCTGCAGAGGTCTTTATGTGCATTATAAGATGTGTTTGGTTCCTGTATTAGTACTATATTGTAGCCTTCCTGGAATGCAAGTTGAAGGGCGGCGCTGTGTGCTTCCTCGCCTTTGTCCACGTTTGCTTGGAATATTTTCAACGTAGTCTTTGGGGGAGTCCTATTTCGTGCGGCTTTCATTTACGCCCGCGTGTGGTAATGCGTCGTATTTTGCTCGGTGACTGGTCTCGCCCTCTGGCAGCGAGTGGGGGGCTGCTAGGGGGTGAGTGCGTGGCTGAGGTCTGCCTAGGCGGCTAGGGGGTGAGTGCGTGGCTGAAGTCCGCCTAGGCGCACGTACTTCTATGATTTCCCGGGAGGTGGCTTCGCTGGGTGATTCCCGGGCAGTGGCTTCGCTGGGCGGTTCGATGTCATCAGTTCGGGGTTGAGGTCGAAACTGCTTTTTGATGGTGAAGTACGGGTTCTTGGTCGTGCTGGTATTGATCGTAGAATTCTGATTGGTGGCTGTTTGCGATGCACCCTTCCCGGTGATATAGAAGTGGTGTTTGGGAATGACGCGAGGATCGTGTTTTGTGTTGGCTCCTGTTGGGTACGACTGTGCTGGTGGAGGTAGTGCTTCCTCAATATCTTCTTCTTCTGCTTCCTCCTCCTCTTCTTCTTCGTCTTCCTCTGCTTCCTCCTCCCCTGCTGCTTCTTCTTCTGTTTCTTCATCGTCCTTTTCTTTTTCCTTCTCTCCTTGGGTATCTACTCCTCTACCTTCGTGGTCTACAATATTGACTGAATTTGTTTCTGGGGCCTGGATTGTCTGGGTTGGCTCTGTGCCGCTCATCTCGGCATCCTGTAGAGGGTAGGCGTCTTCCTCGCCCTGTTCCACAGCTGGTGGGAGTTGGTAACTGTCAGCTTGCTGTGTACTGTTCTTTCGTTTGAAGTCTTCCTGTCCTAGTCGCCTGGCGTAGATAAGCTGAGTCTTTGAGAGTTTCTGGAAGCTCCCGCGGAGCTTCTGTGGGCGAGCGAAGCAGTTCTCGTAGTTGGCTTCATGTGCGCCATGACAGTTTGCGCATTTTGTCGTATTATCACAGCTGTCTGCGTTGTGCATGTCATCTTTGACGCCACAGCGCACACAGACTTTTGTAACTATGCAGCGAGTTGGCGGGTGAAAGTTCCAGCAGTGTGTGCACTGGGACAGTTTCTTTGGTTTGGTAAGTTTAAAGGAGTAGCTTCCCTGTCCGAGTAGCCGGAAGTTGCTGTTCAGCGGTTTAAGGAATGAGATGACTAGTGTTGCTTTGGTCGGATCCTCATTATTAGGCTTTTGTGAGACATGCCATCGTTCTGGTTTTTGCCCTGTTTGGGCTTCGATCTCTTCTTCAATCGTTTCCTTGAAGTCCAGAAGGGTGCCGTCCCAAGAGTGGAGAGTCTTGGGGAAGTCCTTGATCAGGTAGGTGTGCCATGGGATTTGTTTCTCTGCAATATCTAGGTCGATGCATGGGCCCCATTCGTTCTGCTTCTCAAAAATAAGCTGCTGAATTTTCTCGTTCCGGGCCACAATTGCCCAGCCTGTGTTTGTTGGCTTAATGTCTTGGATGTCCTGGGATGCAATAGCAAGCTTGTCCTTTAGTGCGAGGCGAATTTGTAGGCCCTTCTCGAAGAACGAGGAGCCACTCTTCAAGCGGAGAAGGACCCTGCGATCGGTGCGGTCCGCAATAGTTGTGTTTTGGCGGCGGTGGGGATGCACGTGCACATCCCCGGGTGTCTGGCGTGAGGCATTTTTCGCGATGTTGGCGAAGCTCACTGACTTGTCGGTTCTGGTGTTTTCTCTAGCGGCCGGCGCTGGCGGCGTAGGTTTGTTTGTCCCTGTGAGTGAGCTTGGAGCGTGCGTATCCTTATTTCCTGGTATGAGCGGTTCTTCTGCGCGTACAAACTGGTTCCAGTGTCGCAGGAGGGTGCTCTGGAACTCATTGGCAATGTGTAGTCCGTAACCTGTGGTGAATTTTCGCGTGCAGGCTGTTATTGCATCTGCGTAGGTTCTGAGGACCTTCGCGCGTATGTCAAGTCTCTCCTTCTGTGTCTTGATGATTTCTTCTGTCTCAGCTTCCAGGTCAAAAATTGGGGTAGGCGTTGCTGTGGCGTCATCCTCTTCTGCAAGGGCTGCAAACCTGTTGGTTGAGCTATTTTGGGTGCCGGTGTCCGGGCGTCTATTGCGGCGATGTCCTCTGTCCCTGTCGTATGCTGTAAGACTGCGGGATGGGCTGCTGCAGTGTTGAAATGGCTGCAGGGTTACCGGAGGGCCTGTTTTCAGGAGCTGTTGGCGAGCTCTGAAGTTGAAGCTATCCAGGTACTGCTGGTCAAGCTGCGCCCCAGCGCCACGCTCTGGCGTGGCTGGTTGGGAGATAACCATAGCCACGACAGCGCAGCAGCGCTCGGGATGTTTTTGCAAGTTTTACTTAATGCGAAAGTGTTTATTCTCTACGTCGCCGTCTGTCTACAAGGTAGGTACCCCTGTAGATGTAGGAGGAGAGTTGCATGTGAAAATGGATGTAATGGATGTA
>NW_011942171.1:445016-448004 GCF_000187425.2 Metarhizium robertsii ARSEF 23 | reverse complement strand
GATGTAGTGGTTCCGAGCCTTGTTTATTGGCTTGTTCGAATTCGCTCACTCTCAGTTGTCAGTCGACGACAAGGCTATTTTCCATACTTACTTATGGCCCTACTTCAACCAATGGCATGGAAAGAGTAGTTGCGAGCACAACAGAATACACCACCCACCGACATTCTCTCAGAATCAGAAGCGCCAAAGTATAATATATAAGTCGATTGACAACTAAAGTTTCTCTACGCCTATTACAAAGAAAGATATCAGACAAAGTGAAAAACTATATCACAGTGGGGACTGAAGCCAAGCAGAACACTGCTATGCTGAGGGACAGATGCGGTAGTTCCAATAACAACATAAGTCGCTTTTACGGGTAGCTGTGAGCCTAACGGCTCTCAGCTAAATGCGACTGGACTCGGGGAAGTAAACGTATCCCTTTCCGCGAACAAATGTTGCATACCATGGCGGATTCTGCTTGCCCTCGGCCAAATCGAGATAGAATTTAGCTGCTTCTTCACCAGAGAGCGCCTCTAGGCTGACACCGTGACCGTCGCTAGTACGCTCATCCGCGTAGTAAAATCTGCTCCACGAAACGAAATTAGCCTTCATATCGCCATACAGGGACGGGACTTGCTTGTTCACTCACTTATACTCCTTTTTATTGAAGAATTCCGACGCTGAGCCTATCCAATAGCTAGCTGCGCTTTTGCCCGTGCCGAGGGTGGCAAAAAGGGGCCAAGGCGAGGTGACTGCCGCGAGACGAGTGCCAGTGTAAATGAATGACTTGCGCGTGTCTGATCCAAGTGTTTCAAAGCCAGCTATAGCTTCGCGGGCCGCGACGAATGCGCTCGTATTCATTACCGTGAGATCGGACTCGAAGGACCTGGTGGGAATAGAGAAAAAGTTGGAAGGGTCGTCAGGCGGGGTTAAGGCTGCGGCGTTGTAAACGACGACGTTGGGCGAGCCGCCGAATGCGGCTTTGATATCCTCAAATATCCCAGGGATGGAAGCAGAATTGGCGAGGTCGCCACGCAATTCCAAATAACCCGTCTCGGGTGCGTACTTATCATGCGCTGAGCGAGATACCAGGGCTACTTTGTAACCTGCATCCTTGAACTTTTTCGCCACACTTTGGCCAATATTTTTCCCGGCCCCGAGGACGAGCAGAATTTTCTGTGATGAAGACATCGTTGCGACAGATGAAGCACACTATAGGCTATGAGATTGGATATTCTCGTAGAAGTAAAAGTACTGAGCTATCCGGATCAAAGCCTCGTAGAATATGAAATCTACGTGTTGTGTTGAGGCCATGGGGGAATTATATTTTATTTGAGACCGTTCGTCAGTTGCAATACTTGAGAATCTATCCGGCTGTCCCGTAGCTATGCTGACAAATGGGAAAAGCGTGAAGTGGAGACCAGGATGAGCTGGGGCCCCGGTACTCGAGAAAACGCCGCCGCCACCGAGTGACGATCTGGGAGTGGGAGACCGAATGTTCGGGAACCTCAACCTCGCCGTTCGCAGATTCGTCCGATTCTTCCGCTCCGAATGAAATGCTTACCAAGCCGAGCACCCGCCTGCTGAAGTGCATGTTGGAATTGTCAATCCTCAAGTCATTTCATTTGCCATTTTGCCATTCCCAAATCGACGCATAACGCCGCTACACGACGTACGTATGTAGGTACATCAGGCGGCAACAGCATGGTATTAGTAAAATACTACGTCACCCCTTGCATTTTAGCGCGGTGATGCAAGGGGTAGAATCACCCGAAGGCTGAGAGTCCGCGGGCCAAGCAACTTCCCGTAGCCATTATATTAAATGCATGACTACTGGGGCTCTTTTTTGAGGAGACAATTCTTATACTTGTCACGAGCAGAATCACACAGAATTATGCAGACCCGTGGTCTATCTTATAGGAGTTCCGCTTAAGAACCTGTCGTTTCCTTAGCTCTTGGTCCCTCATCTTCATCTTCATACTATCTGGAGGAGACTCATATAATAGGTGACTACGATCGAATGGCGCATCAAGCATCAGGCCCTCGAGCGTCTTCACACGAGAGGCAGCTACGTAGCTGAGGCCAGTCTGAAAGTCCCGACAGGAGAGATCCGTAACGATTACATCTTCAGTGATGCTTTGTGACTTATGAACCGTAATGCGGCCCCATGACCGACATTCTTAGCCTTGACCTGGATGACTGGCCTGCTGCGGCGATCGAGGTGATAGTGGTTATATTAGTCCACTCTACCTTAGTGGCGTATACTCGCAAGGCGTTGGCGAACCCGGCGACCTCTTGACATCTAGCTTTGCCTGTACCCGACCGGAAAGGAGCTTCCAGGACTCGACCAATAGTTGGAGCAACCGTAATTCCCCGAGGGCTGTGCGAAACGCCTTCTGTTCGTCGCCCCGTTGCCGCTGCACAACCTTCAAGAAGACCGATTTATCGAAGTGTCTATACGCGTTCCTGCCTTTGATCTCCACTCCTTGTACCTCCTTGTCGTAGTAAAGCGGCTTCTGCAACACGGGGAAAAGTTGCAAGAAGTCGCCAACAAAAAGGATGTTGAGACCACCAAAGAACTCCTCGTTTCTATGCGGGAACGCCTCGCGCAGACGATCATCGATCCAAGAGAGCTGTCGCAGTCCCAGCATGCTCTTCGCATCGATGATCAGATACTTGATGTCCCTCAGCTTCTTCTGAAACTGAGCCTTATTAACGGCTGAGAGGGGTTTGAAGTTCCTTATTGATTGGGAGGTGTAACAGGGAATACAATGTAGTGCCCGATATCTGGTTTCCTGCGACGCCCGTGGGCGCGGCACGCCAAACCGATGTCCCCCTCCTGACTGCAGCGGCTTGGAGGTGCGCAGAGAACAGGTTAATGAGGTATGACTTGCCAGTACCACCTCCACCATCTACATGAAGCAGCAAATGAGAAGGTTCCTGATTCAGAAAGTGGTCCATCACCTCATCGTACACTAGGCGTTGGTCTCGATTTAGGGAATCGCG
>NW_011942171.1:444678-444916 GCF_000187425.2 Metarhizium robertsii ARSEF 23 | reverse complement strand
ACTTCGCCGCATACGTGATTACCCCTTGTAAGCTGGTGCAAGGAGATATGTCGATATTGGCGAGCCAGCCTAGGATGATGGCTGGATTGAAGTGGTTCGTTAGGTTGCCATTCCGCGCCGCCTCAAAGACATAGTACGACTTGCCTTCCTTCCTGATTACTGCGGCCAGCTCCCGCAAGGCACGGGGAAAGTCAAAACGACACTCCCGCTCTGGATTGGCCGCATTGGCCGCCTCGAT
>NW_011942171.1:440631-444427 GCF_000187425.2 Metarhizium robertsii ARSEF 23 | reverse complement strand
TGAATCCCCAGGTGCGTGCAAAAACATCACGAGCGGCTTCATCAACCATGTCGACTGTAGGGCAATGATCCATCCAGTACAGGTCATGGTTGTGCGGACTGCCACGCCCTTGCCATTCATACCGATCCCAGTAATCCGTAATGTTGAACTTCTTGCTTAACACGATATCTCGAAAGAAGCAGTATCGGCGGTAGAAATGGAAAGCAGCAATGTGAGGATTCTGACGCAAAAGTTGGCGCGAGAGACCCATCCTCTCGGACTCGGACGCAGCCAGCCATTCATCATATCGAGGCATGTGCTGGTAGAGACTCTGCCAGTGTAGATCTGCCGGGCTGAATGTGATGAATGCACCAGGACATCCAAGGTTGTAGGCATAGGCCTCGAGGTCCTGCCTCTTCCTGTTCCAGAAGGGGCGCGTGCCGCGAATAGGTACCGCATGTCTTGTGATTGAGAGATACCCCATGTCTGGTGATTGAGTTGACTAGCACCTGCGCCTCGGGGTCCTCGCTGTGCTCCAGTGCCTGAATAAGCTGCTCCCGTGTGAGCGGTTCATGACTACCATCGTGTTGCTTCACGAAGAATTTGGACCGTGCACGGGCCTGTGACCGCATCAGAGTATTGAAGGCGACGAAGCGGAAGGTCGGGTGGCGTGCAAAACGCCCGTCGTGCCACCGCATTGCGTGCTCGATGTAATCCTTGTACTCAATCGACCCATTGCATGCTCGATGTAGTCCTTGTAATCAATGGAACGTAGTCGAGGTTCAACAAAGTCAGCTCTCCCGTCAGGGAAGAGGCAGGGGAACGCCAAGGAGAGTAGAACGTGAGAGCGATTGAACTCATTGATGGGTGTGCGTCGTATATTTGAAAGCAGCAGCTCGTGATGCGCTTGGGCCGGGAAGGCTGTGGAAAGCCCTGCCACAGCTCAGGCTTCTCAACAAGCAGTAAGTTATCAAGCAGTACTGATTACTGATTGATACTGATATGGTATCAGTATCAGTAAGCTCCTGCTCAATCAATCAGTAATCAGTAACACACGTGACCAGATCATATCCGTAATGGGGGATCAATACACTTTATTCAGCCGTAGGCTGACTTAACATTAATCGGATAAGTTTCTCAAGTGAGGGATTGGTGCTGACAGGGGTGCACAAAAGTTTTCACAGATTTGATTGGTCCAGATTTTGTCAGGTAGTTAAGCCATATGGCAACTATCCATACTCACACGCGACGCGACGCGTCTGACGCGTCGGCGTGTGAACTCTCCCACAGTGCTAATGCATAATTACCAGATACAACTACAGAAGCGCATTGGTCTATGCTAAGCTAGGTATCTTACAACTGCAACCATCGCCCTGACCGGAATGCAGAATTGCGTGCTCTTTAAATATGAAATAAAAACCCAATTGTATCGTTCCCAATGAACTGCCTGGTCAGTTTCCGTCAAGACTACTCGCAATTGAGAGACGATGAAGAGCATGTTACTGGAGCGGTGAAACCCATACGGCGTAGTTAAGAAATACCAGCCTCGCCATTACAGATAAGCGCTGTGCACGAGTAGCTATTATCTGTTATGCATAGGGTAGCATGCCTTGCATAACATCTCCAGAGCTGACTAGTTCGACAAACATGTAGTCACTTCATAGGATCTGCGTTCATGCTAGTTGGGGTATAGTTACTATGTTTCTCTTACTGAGAGCTTCTGGCCAGTATTTACTCCAAAATTATGGGGGATGTATTTCCTCAGTTATGGTTAGTTATCAATCGAGAAAGCTGTCCATGTTGCTCCGACCCCCACGGGCACCACCAGTGTGACAGATTTTATCCCCACTGGCTTTTTACTAAAGTGGACAGGGACGCACGAGGTCTCGGGGACATACTCCTGAACCAAAATCCACCATCCAATGGGTGTACAAGTGACTTCGCAGATCCCTAAGGGGTCAACTTCCAGTGCCCCGCCGCCCAGCCTAAATGAATCAAATTTTAAGCAGACGCCAGAATTACGCGAAGCTTACGATGTCTCTCAGCGGCGAATCGATCAGAGCAGGGCTTAGGCGCCTCACGCCGACTGAAACAGGTTGTCTCCTGCACACAACCCGAACACGCTGCGCGTCGATATGCCTGCCGGGTCGTTCCTATTTGCTCATGGCGCTGAATACGAAGAATTCAGCTCACCAGCGCCAGAATCAAGCGTCTCCGCAGCTGAGAGATCTCATTCTACTCCCTTTTCCGCCGCGTCCTCCGCGTCTACGCCACAGCCGCAGCCGAAGAAACGCAAACTACGTGCGCCAGAAACCTGGAAGCACTTCCGTGTGCCTCGAGAAGAGGAAGAGACACATCAGAACAACCAGAGACTCTGGTATTGCCAACATTGTCACCATCCGCCATGGCGTACAGTGTCGACGACAAGTGCCAAACGGCATATGCGAAGCGACCACGGTATTGTCCTTAGTGATGAAGAAAGGCCAGCCAAGAAAGCACTACAACAGTCCCTTGAAGTAGCGTTTGCACGCGTAGAAGAGAAGAATCGAGAGCTAGCATCTCGTGACGAACAGTCCATACTACGGAATACGATCCAACTTGACGCATTCTATGAGGCTCAGATCCAGCTTATCATACGCCGGCGTCTCCCGCTCAACTGCGTCTCGTGGCCGGAATACCAAGCACTTCTCTGCGCGGTTAACCCGAGGGCTGAAGAGATCCTTATTCACTCAGGCAATACTGTATTGGCCCATATTGAGCTGTCATATGTCAGACATCGCGAGAACATCAAGGCTCAGCTACAGGTGGCAAAGTCGCAAGTCCACTTCAGTATTGATCTATGGTCGTCGCCGCATCGGAAAGCCTTCCTCGGAATATGCGCGCAATGGGTCGATGAACACTATAAGCTCCGCGAGGCCCTACTGGGTCTGCCGAACATACAGCACAGTCACTCGGGCGAGACGATGTCAAGGCACCTGCTAGACACGATACGGTATTTCCATATTGCCGGAAACATTGGTTACTTTACGGCGGATAACGCTACCTCCAATGATACTTGCCTACGTGCTTTATCAACATCACTGGCGAACGAATTTGGCGTTGGATTTGACCCCATTGAGCGTCGCGTTCGTTGCGGAGGCCATATTATCAATCTGTGCCTCCAGGCGTTTCTTTTTGCCTCTAGCAAGGAGGCACTCGTCGCGGCGATTGAAGAGGCGGATGACAACATGGATGCGACAGTTGTTGAGTCTCTGCAGGCGCAATTGCAGCAAAAGAACGGCAAGGGCAAATACCGAAGGGTGCCAGATGATCAAGCCGGATGGCGATCGATCGGCCCCCTTGGCAAACTACACAACATCGCCGTGTTTATACGGAGTTCGACAGTGCACAGCGACGCATGGCAGCGCCTGGCAGGCCGTGCACTTGGCATTGACAATGCAACAAGATGGAATTCATGGTACATGCTGCTTCGGACTGCACTCGAGAAGAAAGACAAGCTTATGGTGTTTCAACAAGAGCATCATAAGGCCTTGGGTGATGATAGTCTCACGCAGGACGACTGGGATGTCCTCAGGTTGACGGCGGACTTCCTCCAGCCCTTCTGGCAGGCTACGCCGGCGGAAGAGAAGAGGTGGTCGTCATTAGATCAGCTGCTTTACCACATGGACATCCTGCTCAAGCATTTTGAGGATGCAAAGGTGAATGTCTGCTCGACTCTTTGACTTGAATGTATAATGTGCTAACTGTTTCACAGGAGACGTACAGCGATAATCAACGTCTCATCAACTCTATCCACATGGGCTGGTTTGTGCTTGAC
>NW_011942171.1:435777-440531 GCF_000187425.2 Metarhizium robertsii ARSEF 23 | reverse complement strand
CTACATTAATCCATAAGTTTTCCTGAATATGAGGGTTTGGTGCAGAAAGGGAAAATAAGTTTTCTGGGTTCTGATTGGTCTAAAGTTTGTATGGCCATGGCCAAAACCACGCGCAACTGGCTGACGGCTCTAAAAGAGTGGGACTTATCGATACCGGCCCCTGAAGATTGACCTGCCAAAGCTTGCCCCTGTGTGCAACTGTTTGTTTACTCATTGCTGCACCAGCAGCGCGCCGTCAATTCGTCTCCTCAATTCTACGGATCTCGATATGGGCTCACTAATTGAGTAATGAGTGTCGGTCTTAACACTGAAGAGCTCTCTAATGATTTGCTCCTCGTTTGTGCTCGCTGTGGCGAGGACAAACCGAAGCGCTACTTCACGGCCAAGAGGCGGTCTGCTCCCCCAACTAAGCAATGTTTAGACTGCCGTAACCAACGCGTTTCTCATGTAAGCCGTGCCTTCTTCGTCTAAGACTCTTAATCCTCATTAAATGAAGCATTCTAGATCCAATGTTGTGCTTCATACGCTGCGGAGCGTCGCAGTCCGTCCATCCTCACCTGAGAGAAATCCCGTGAAGAGAAGCGACGGAGATGCTGGCCTATCGCCTGCCAACGAGAGGTCTGGAACCCGGCCAACATCGCCAGAGAAGATGCGGCAACTTGATACAGCTAGGAGTTTATTCGGGGAGCCAACTAGCCAGCCGCACGTAGTGCTGGGGACGCCAGTTCCACCAACCCAACAAAGCTCGCAGGTCTTCCGGGCTCTAGCTCCCTCTCCTCTCTTAACGACCCATCCAATCGCCTCACATTCTGATCCATCCAGTGTTCGAAGCAGCACAACTGGTGCAGACTACTCTTACTTGGCTGCTAGATTCCACAAGGGCGGGAAGGACTCGCAGGATGATTCCTCTAAGGCCAGGGCGAGGGCCAAGCAGGCCGCTATCCAGCGCGACCACCGTTCACGACGCCGTGCTGGGGAAGCCGTATCGCTGACTCCCAACATATCTCAGCTCGGCGTCTTTCAAGGTTTGGAGTGCCCTGTGGAAGATATCCTTTTGCTGTGGTGGCAGTTTGCTCGAGCTAACGACGAAACGCAGATGCGAGTCAACATCGACTACAGCCGAGTGGGTCTCTGGATGGGGATGGGATAACCATGGAAGGGGATGACCGGGGACAGTTCTCTGAATCCGATATTGACGTTGAGGACTATTTCAACTTGCTTCTTTCACCTGTTCGACCACGGAGGTACCTCGAACAATTGGGGGTAGAGTCTGATTCCGATCTAGGGGACGAAGACGAGAACGATGAGGAGGATGATTCGGTGGAGAAAAGCCCTCTTCGCCGTCGTTTGCGGCAGTCTTCCGCACAACCAAGGCGTGGTCGCCGTGGTCCTGCCCCTGGTAGAGGAGGGCGACCAAGACAATCTCGCAGGCAAACTCGATCGTCGAGGTCGCCACGACGGTATCGGAGCCCAGTGATCATTCCGCCTGAAGAATCGGCGGTATTTCACGCACAAGACCCGGTGTGGAATGGAGACCTCGAGGCTGCGGCCCTAACTGGTCGCGATAATGCAATCCTCCGAGAGTTCTGGACAAAGCTGGACAATGACCAAATGCAATTTTGTGGTCGATGCCAAGAGCGTTGGTTCCAGATGAAGATCGGTTGCGATGGCATTTGTGCGCGTTGCTATCGACAGGATGAGAAACGCGGCCCCGCAGAGCCGTACTTCTTCTCTGTGGACAACCAGTTGGATTTTGGCCCCGTACCGACTCAATTGCCTCAGCTTACACCTGCCGAAGAGTCTTTGATAGCCCGTGTTCACGTCCATGTGAATATTATGCTCGTGCGAGGCCAGCAGTACAAATATCGGGGACATGTTGTTCACTTTCTCCGTGAGGTTGGCTTGGTGTATAACCAACTTCCGCTTTTGCCGCAAGAGTTGAACACTGTATTACTCCGTCCTGCCAATACGTCGTCCCATGCAAATCTTAGCCGGCAATTCATCCGCCAGTTCCGTGTACGCCGCCGGCCGGTTGCCATATGGCTGAACTACCTCCGCCGCCATCACCCTGGCTATCGATGCATCACCATCGACGAAGAACGACTGAGCCAACTGCCTCAGGACGGCAATGTCTTGGATGCTATCCCCCAAAGCCAAGTGGAGGCTGTCGATGTTGGACCCGGGGAAGATCAAGAGGCAGAGCCTGACCTGGAGGACGAGGCTGCGGTGCCCGACCTCTTGGCCAAGGACACGGAGCTCGATGCTCTGCGGTCTATTCTCGCCGGAGAACCAGAAGCTGATCCAGGACTTGCCGAAACCTTCCAGGCGCAGCACGAGTTGCAGCTTCCGAATGTACGGCGCACGCCAATTAATGAGTTCAATCGCTCTCATGCTCTACTCTCCTTAGCGCTCCCCTGCCTCTTCCCTGAAGGGAGAGCCGACTTTGTTGAGCCTCGATTACGCTCCATTGACTACAAGGATTACATCGAGCATGCGATGCGCTGGCACGACGGGCGATTTGCATGCCACCCGACCTTCCGCTTCGTCGCATTCAATACTCTGATGAGGTCACAAGCACGTGCCCGGTCCAAATTTTTCGTGAAACAACACAAGGGGGGCAGTCATGAACCGCTCACTCGGGAGCAGCTTATTCAGGCGTTGGAGCACAGCGAGGACCCCGAGGCGCTGGCGCTGATCAACTCGATCACAAGACATGCGGTGTCTATTCGCGGCACGCGTCCCTTCTGGAACAGAAAGAGGCAGGAGCTCGAGGCCTACGCCTATAACCTTGGTTGTCCTGGAGCATTCATCACCTTTAGCCCGGCTGATTTACACTGGCGGAGTCTCTACCAACACATGCCCCGGTATGAAGACTGGCTCGCCGCCTCCGAGCCGGAGAGGATGGCTCTGTCGCGGCAGCTATTGCGGCAGAACCCTCACATTGCTGTTTTCCACTTCTACCACCGATACTGCTTCTTTCGAGATATCGTGTTAAGCAAGAAGTTCAAAATCACGGATTACTGGGATCGGTACGAGTGGCAAGGGCGTGGTAGTCCGCACAACCATGGCCTGTACTGGATGGAGAATTGCCCTGGAGCCGACATGGAGGACGAAGCCGGTCGCGATGTATTTGCACGCACGTGGGGATTTCACGTCACTGCCATTAACCCCGAGCCGACTAGGACTGTGCCTCAGGGTGAGGGTAATCCCCTGAGCGTAGATCCACTGAGCATAGAGATGACATTCCTGCGGCTCTCACAAATTGTCAACCGGTGCCAGCGTCACAGGTGCAATACGACGTACTGCCTGCGTGTGAGGAAGAGAACCGGCGACCTGGCAAGGGATATGGAAGGGGCTGCTGCAGATATCGAGGCGGCCAACGTCGCCAATCCCGAGAGGGAGTGTCGTTTTGACTTCCCTCGCGCCTTGCGGGAGCTGGCCGCAGTTATCAGGAAGGAGGGAAGGTCGTACTACGTCTTCGAGGCAGCCCGGAATGACAACCTCATGAACCACTTCAATCCCGCTATTGTCCTAGGCTGGCTAGCCAATATCGATATATCTCCCTGCACCAGCTTACAGGCGGTTATTACGTACGCTGCCAAGTATTGCAGCAAATCTGAGAAGAAGACTGAGCCTTACTGTAAACTTGCAGACCAGGTTTTGCCGCACACGGCACACCTTCAGCCCCTGTTATCCTTCTCCTCTCGCCTAATGAATAAGCTGATTGCCGAGAGGGATTACTCCGCGCAGGAGATTTCCCATCTGCTGCTTAACATCCCGCTGCAGGAAGGCACTCGAACGGTCGTCTCCGTGGATTGTCGCCCGTTGGAGCAACATGCGCGTTCGTATCGCGTGGATGAAGATGTCAACGAGACCGTCGGCAGCTATAGGAAATATCTGGAGAGAAATGACCAACATGAAGATGTGACCTATCTCGAGTACCTGCAATCGTACAATCTCAAGACGTGGAGGAGACTGGCTGCTAACGCGAAGAAGAGAGTCCTGTCTTACTTCCCTCGATACAGGTCCATGGAGGCTTCTCCCCAGTTTAATGACTTTTGCCGTGTCAAATTGATGATGGCTCATCCACATCGCTCTCCAGAGGAGTTGCTCACTGTGGGCGAGCAGCGGTTCGATTCCTTCGCGACTGCGTACAAGCGCTGCAGACAGTACCACGACACCCATGCGGATGATTACTATGGGGAGCCAGATACGAATGAATTGAGGGCCGAGGACGATGAATTTGAGCTTGATGTTCATGAGGAGCCCATTGTAGAGGAGGACTGGCATGAACTCGCCCGCATGCTTCCCGACCGCCCACTGGAAGAAGAGGATATCGACATCCTTGGCTGCCGAGACATCGACGTCAATTATGATTGGGCCCCCGACATTGACGTCAATTATGATTGGGCCCCCCACGTTGGACGGTACACCGACAATGGCATTCTCAATGGTGACTATTGGAAGCAGCGCAAAGCGGGAAACCGCCTTGGCCTTGATGTGGATCATCAGCCATTGGAAGCCCGCGATTCCCTAAATCGAGATCAGCGCTTAGTATACGATACGGTGATGGACCACTTTCTGAATCAGGAGCCTTCTCAGTTGCTGCTCCATGTGGATGGTGGAGGTGGCACCGGGAAGTCATACCTCATTAATCTGCTCTCCACACACCTCCAAGCCGCGGCTGCGGGGAGAGGGACACCCGTTTGGCGTGCCGCGCCAACGGGCGTCGCGGGGAATCAGATATCGGGCAC
>NW_011942171.1:422315-435677 GCF_000187425.2 Metarhizium robertsii ARSEF 23 | reverse complement strand
GTCACCTGTTTTATGAGTCTCCCCCAGACGGTATAAAGATGAAGATGAGGGACCAAGAGCTAAGGAAACGGCAGGTTCTTACGCGGAATCCCTTTAAGATAGGCCGTGGATCGGTATAGTTTCTACCTGATTCTGCTCGTGACAAAAAAAAAAAAGGAATAAAAAAGAACAAAGAGAATTGTCTCCTCCAAAAAAAAACATTAAAAAAATTCAGTACGTAGATAATGTATTGGCCCGCGGACACTCAGCCTTCGGATGATTCTACCCCTTGCACCACGGCTCTAAAATGCAAGGGGTGACGTAGTATTTTATCACAGACAGAAATCCAGTTAGATTAACATGCGCAAGATGACAAAGGATTTCCCTTTTACCAGCACCACCCATCGAAAGATGGGGCGCAATCCCTATCTGACCCTTGGCTACTACGTATGAATAGACCAGTCCATACCATGTGTAGCTAAAGAATACATGAAATCTTTATTCACCTGGAACCAAGAACAAATACCCGCCAGTGGCCGGCCGAGCTTAAACTCTAGCAGACAGAGAACTCCCTACAACGACCACAGCTTACTCCAGGCAGAGCTGCAAGAGAATCGAAGCTCTACAATGCCGCCAGACAGAATCCGTACCCTCGAGATTACTTTGCCGCCTCGGTAAGGCGGTCCTTGGCATCGACGAAGCCAAAGAGATTTCTCGTGTATCGGTCAATCTGGGAAACCGCCAGTATTAGCATGCCACTTAACAATCACGACTCATGAGTCCACTGGTTGAACGTACCGCCCCTTCTCTGCTCTTGCGAATGCGAGCAAGTGGCTCGTCGAGCTTGTTGATCTCCTCGGCGACCTTGTCCTCTGGTGCTGCCTCGATAGCAGCTGCCCTCTCCTTGAGAAGGTCAATGGTCTGCTGCCAGCCCTCGCCCTACAAGCATCCCGCCCATGTTAGCGTGTATTCCATGACCTAGGACTGGATGCAGACGTACCTTGCTCTCCTGCTTCTTGTCCTTGGCCTCTTGGAAATTTGCAATCAGCGTATTCAATTTCTGAACCTCTTCCTTCACCTTGGCCGTGTCGACCCGTTTGCTGAGGGACGGTTCGCCAATGGGGCTGGCGGCGGCGGCTCCCACGAGCGCGGCAACAAGAGTGTAGGAGAACTTCATTTTGAGATTGGCTTAGAGGGACACTTGGATAGTGCTTTAATAGTGTAGAGAAGAAATGTTGTTAAAGTGGTGTTGTGTAATTGAGTTACAGACGCTTCTTGAATTCGGGGGGCGGGCTGCCTTATATCCTCTTGGGAAAGTGGTTGAACGACTCGGGCCTCTGGTTCAACTGGGCAGAAGCTAAAGCTCATGGCAATATGCCGTGCAAATGTCGTCATTGCAGATGAGTTTGAGTTGCCGAGATAGTTTTGCGCGAGTCAATCCCAAACACACGCAAGTTTAGTCTACTAGGACAACGGGCGAAACCGACCGAGAGCACCATGTCTAAAACTCGTTTGGGTGTGCTGAAATTACTCGTGTCGTTATCGTGTGCAACCTCAATGTATACCTTGCCCCAGGTGCTAACTGGTGCTAATAATCAAAGCACGGGCAAGCAACATGTTTTCGTGGAACCCGCTGATTCAGTGGTTTCCCAAGTTCCATGGCTACCCCGGATTCTGTTTGGATTTGCAAAAGCGTATTTGTTTCCAGTTGGTTCGACATGTTGTGACTGGTTCTTGGCAGAGTTTCATGTGGAGGCATCGCGCATTGATCGAGCCGGCTGCAACATGAGACTTCAGCTTTATTGTTACCTCATGATAGACAGAAATTGCGCTTCTGTTTCTGTTGCTTCCACCGCCGTCTTGGGTGGCGGAGCCTGCGAGTAGCCTCAAACAGTGGCTGAAACAGACCCCACGTGAGGACACGAATAGAAGCCTTGCGCTTCCAACAGTTTCTGAAAGGCTTATATGCCCCGCTACCTATTCCGTTTTGGGTTCTCGAAAACTTTATTTATACTAGAACTATCACATATTCGGTTGCTAAAACTTTAACATAGTCATGTTCCCACCGGATCTGTCACACCACTCTGGAGACCTTAATATAATTGAGCGAAGCTTTGCCTTGAGGAACGAAGTTCCGAGAGGACTTCTGCCCCACCCCAAAAAAACCTCCCCGGGCCCCCCTTGTCGCGCGGACCAATCATATCTGCGCCTTAGTGACCATTTTGGCTGCATTCGACTCTTCACCACTCCCATTGGGCCGGTTTTTCTCTCCCTTGCCTCCTTCCTTTGCTCGTTAAAGGCTCCCCCTTCCATGCGCTGTCAAAGCTGCTTTCTCGGCCTCAAAATTTGTCTGCCACGTTTTGAATTCCATTAAAGTCGTCTCGCTCAGCTCCTCAAGTCGGTTCTTTGCGGCGACCATGATCTCCGATGCCGTGTTCCCAATAAAATCTCTTTTTCTGACCTTTGACAATAACATGATGCCGTCTAATGTTGGGCAACGGGATAGTTGAACGTACAGGCTACATGGATCGCAAGCTAGCGGGACTGCTTCACCGTTGATGTTGGTTGTCCGGGTTCCACGTAGCTCCAAAGCCACGCGCTGCAGCGTTCGGCCCTGCACCTTGTAGTCTGTGCAGGCGAAGGCTGCCGTGCAGGGCAACCCCTTCCGCGAACAATCCGTCTGCTGCCACGGTCGCTTCCTTTCGCAATTGATCCTGGTCCTCAACGGCGCCAGCAGTATAGTGCCAGGTGGCATGCCAACAAAATTGAACGTCTTGGTTGAGTCTGCCATGAGCACTAACGCTGCCGGCGGGCCGAAGTGGAGAATCGTGTCGGCCGAGATCCGGTGGCCCGGGTACACCTTATCCAGCACCACGTCAACGGCCGTGTACGACGCTCCATTCACAAGCTTCAATCCCTGCAGTGTGTTCTTATTGACGACGATCGGCATGCCAGGAACGAACATGAAGACTGATGGTACCGGGATGCCACTATCATCTCCTTGACTCTGCATCATGATGGCTTCCTCTTCGGTTGGCTGGCCGTCGACCCACTTGTGTTCGGACAGGAAGATTCGAAGTGTGGCTTGCCGTTGCCTCTGAAAGGCTACAGTGGCCTCCATGTTCAGGTTCCACCGGTTTCTGTTTAATGGTGTTACAACAGTGATCCCCGTCTCCCAAGGGATCCTCTTGCCCTCTTCATAGCATCTGTCATTCAGAAGGTCCAGGTCCGCCTGGGTTTGCGAGCCCTGGCGGATTCTTGTCAGAAGACCCTGCAGTTCAGGGTCTCCAGCTGCTCGCACCTGCTCGTTCAACATCACGACTGTGGAGAACCGCTTCCAGAGAGCATGCGCTACATCGTGCTCATGCCTCTGCTCTATTCGTAAACTTGCATCGTCGTCCCACGAGGTCATGGTGCTCGGCAGTAGCATCAATCTCTCCTGCACAGGCCTGAACTGATGGAAATCTCCGCAGAAAAGGACAATGGGTATGCCGCCAAAATCCCGTGATGAGCCACGAAGAGACTGCAGTTGTTCGTTGATGGCAAACAGCGTGCGGGCCCCTAGCATGCTAACTTCATCGAGGATCAAAAGTTGCTTGTCCTGCCAGTGCATCCGGGACTGCCCACTGACAAATCTCAGCCCAGGTCCAGACGCTTGCGCCCCGTCCAACCTCTTCGATACTGCCGAAGCTGAGCGCTGTTCTACTGAAAGGTTGCATGCTGAGTGGATGGTGATGCCGTTGATGCGCGCGGCAGCCGTTCCGGAAGTTGCTGTGACAAGTAGCCTATGTCCGACGTCTCTCCTCGTGAAAAGTTCCACGATTGCCTCGATGATCCGCGATTTGCCCGTCCCGCCTTCTCCGCCAATGAATTGGCAGAGCTGCTCCACGTCGGTCTCACGTTGAACATGCTGGATGCTATCAAGGTGCCTGCATATCAACAACAGGGCTGCGCACTGGCGAGTGTTTAATGTAAAAGCCTCAGAAATACGCTCCCCTTCTGCATAAAATGAATCCGACACGCGCCATTCGAGATTAACGGCTGGCCCGACCGTTGGACATTGTATCGTTTCAACCTCTTCGACTAGCCCGACTACATCTTGCCGCTGCCACGAGGCGGTCGCGCATTCCTCCACCTTGCGTGAACGCCTCTGGGTGCCTTGGACTAGGCTTTCCACCTCCTTCGATGCACTTTTCTGTTGTGATTTTATCCCTCGCACTTGAGCTTGCGAGGGGATGTCGACACCTTCGAGATGGGCCAGGCCTTCGCCCACTCTCCGTTTGCCACCTTCAGCTAAACGGCTGGCCCGTAGCTCGTCTTGGGAGCATAATGCTGACTGCTGGAAATGCGAAAGTCTCTGCATTACATCTGCGAGCTCCCTCGAACCAGCAGTTATCTGTCCAGCGCTGGAGGCACTTCGGACAAGGTCAATCAGGCGCCCTGCATCTCCAATCTCGTCAGATCGGAATGCCGCCTTACCGTCATCCCGCCCGTCCATGGGCACATTGTCATCAACGTCCATCGAGAGGTCTCCTTCTCCAGAAGTAGCAGCCCATTGCCGCGCGTCTCGCCTTGCATCTTCGGCAGATTGTCGAAGCAGCTGGGCGTTATTCACCACGCATTGTAGCCGGCCCGGCAAAGAGTCTCGACACCTTCTCCACACGCTATCAATATCTGCCGTGGTCTCGCGCAAGAAGTCTTCCCACGGCACGAATAGGGCAAGGTGCTGTACAGCCGCCCTTGTACAAGTCCGTCAGCATCATATTATAAAATGGCCCTTCGGGCAGCTCGGGCCCGCATTGGAGAGACCTACCTACTGACACAGCTATCATCCATCCTCTCATCGAAGTCCAGGCTGAGAAAGCCGTCGAGGCATACGACCGCATGCATGCCAGGCCTTCGAAGAACTTGGACCCATTCGCTTGCAAAAGAAGACCCTGTCTTGAAAGGCACTTCTCCCCAAACAGCCTTCTTCTCTGATCTGCGCCTGACCATGACAAGCGTCATGTAATCGTACAGACATAATGGGCTGAGAAGGTTGCCCCGTTGGCCATAAGCCTCCACATAGGATAGACGCCTTCCTGCTTCTTCAACTGTTATTGCCTCGTCGACGTTTCCTACGCCGACGTCCCCGTGTCCGTTGGAGAGCTGCTGATGATGCCATTGTTTGACGATGTGCCAGTATAGCAATGAAACGTTGAGAAAGGTCCACGCCTGGACGCCTGTGAACTCCGTCGGGTACCCCAGAAGATTGGCCACTACCTCCACTTGCGACAATGGCCTTTCTGTGAATACACGATTGGCCACTCTCATCATGAACTTCCGCGTCCTGTTTCCTTCGGGCTCCTCCTCATGGGACATCCCTCCCGATGTAGCACGCCCAGTCTTGGATTGTCTTCTGTCGAAGCCTTCAGACACGGCCGCCGCCCGCTTCCACAGTGGGTCCTCCACCTTCGTCGCATAGTTGGTCACATAGTATACGATGGCCTTGGCTTTACTTTGAGTTGCGATAAAGGAGATGTCATGATTGTGTCTTAGCCCAACCGCCATCGCCTTGTTCCAACGATGACCATCGGGCGTGTCCGCCTGATCCGCAGCACCCCGTCTTCCGTAAACCCCGTCTTCTCCACCGCCGGCCAAGGAGCCCCAAACCGACAACGCCCCGCCGTCCTCTTGCTACGGCGGCGACCAAATGAATATTTCACGCATGTTGGGCTGTGGGTATGTACCTGAGTGGCGCCTGCGCAGAAGTTGGCTTCCTCGTCGAACTCGGCCGCAAATCGATCGGTATCGGACAACAATGCTGCCACGTTGGATGTCACCGACCTCTGTGATTGTATGGCACAGGAGGCTTCCTGGTCTAATTCCTACGACTTGCTTTTGAGTTTCCACTCCTGGCCGACCATGCACCTCTGCTCCACGCTGGGGATATGCTTACCTCGGCAAACACACTATCGGCGTATCGCGAGACTTGTTCTCGATATGTTGGCCATCACCGCATAAATCTTTAAGCAGTGTCCCAAGCTGAGCATTTCCGTGCAGCCAAAGCAGTCCATGAATATGCAACGCCCCACGCTCGTTGGTTTCTACGGCGCCAAAATATTGGCTAATCCGGCCAAACACAGAATCCTGACCTATTTTCACATAGTGCTCCAAAAAAAGCGATATTTCTCTGTGGAAGAACAATGCGGAACTCACCGGGTCGGAAACTGCTAAGCGAGCCCGTTTGAAAGCCATATCGAGGCTCGTCAAGAACGCCTCCGCATCTTCTGGGTCATGAGTCCTATAAGCGGCCAAGCGAAGTTTGATTGGGTTCGTCAGATCGTTCGGGTTCAGCGTGAACCATATTGCTGGCATGCCGTAAAAAAGGATGAAAGATTTGATCTTCCGCCGCGAACTTAGTCGCATTTCTCTGGACATTGGCTGACGAAACCCTGTACAGCGAGATGCTCTTTAGGAGCTCGCGAATGCCATCATCACTGGTCCGTTCGTTTTCCTCCAGCTCCTTTCTCGCCGCATCTAACCTTAATTTGCTCAGCGAGTGGACGACTCGCTCGAGATTAGGGAAGCTCTGCCGGCTTACGCTGAGCAGGCTGACCCTCCGATTCCTCCATCGCACCTCTAGGTTGAAATGAGGAAGGCAAAAATCCGATGGTTTGCGAACCGGCCCCCGTGTCGCCTCAACACGACATCGGCCCATGTACGCAAGCTCATGTTCCTCGATGCAAGCAAGCTAGCGACCCCATGTTCTGCCGCGTCAGCTGCGCAGACCGCTCCAAGTTTGGCTCCGGTGCCTGGAGCCTGCTCATCCGCCAGCCTGGGGCCTCCTACACCCCAAGGGAAAAGCGTGGGGAAGGCTTTCGGAAAGAAGGAAGGCTCGAATGCATCTGCGAAATCATCGCCGCGCGACACCTGTATGAAAGGTTCTCCATGCCTGGGGAGTTGTACCCTCGCTGAGGCCGTAGCATGTCCGGCTCCCACACTCTCCTCCCTTTCTGAGGCATTACTGCCCATAGCGTGGCACATGAACCTCAGCTTTTCTGCATCCGTGACCTCTGGTCGGCCATCCAGGGCAAACATCCCGGAGGCATTAATCTCCTGAACGGAGTCACATACACATTCATCCTGTTCAACATCTTCTTCAACTTCATCCCGTCGCCTTGGCCGTACACCAGGCGATTGACTGCCTGTGGACTGGTTCTCCTCCCGCGATAGACTAGCTAGGATCTCGTCGATGCTCAGGACCTCGTTTTCGTCAACGCATTGTTCTGCCTGCGGGACTACCTGTGCCGTGCGTATCTTGTCCAACGCGGTCGGCTCATTTCTCTCAAGGCGGTCTAGTATCTGAGAAGGGACGCCGTGCGACTCCCTTTCCCAGGTCTCCATCTCGGCCCCGTCGATTTCGATATCCTTGTAGTGAGGATTATTGTGCCTTAACCAGAACAAGGCTGCTTCCACCTTCCTCCTTCGCACCGACAGAAGGCCAGCCAAATCCTTAGCGTGCGGTCGCTCAGTCCCATGCCATGATACGTGGATGTCCTCCATCACCCGAAGGAGAGGGTGCGGCAGGACATTTGTAACTAAATCCTTCACATTATTTGGGAACACGGTGATATGCCCCTTTACATGTTTTGCATAGTCGGCACTGTTGCTGCAGCCTGCCACTACGGTATGCTTTGTGAAGAAGCCATAGCACGAGTTGAGGGCGATCAACTTTTCCTCTACTGGGGTGAGGCCCTTCAACTCTTCGGGATAGGCATGCTCACATTTCAATCGGCCGTGCAGAATAGCCGCCGGTGGAAAGACTCTCTTCCTCACTTGTTTTGCGCAGCCCTTGCACGAAGGGATATCGGCCCCGTCCGGAAAACAACTCAAGCATGCGGACGCCGGCCATTTGTGCCTTCGAGCTACAAGACTCCGCCAGTGAACCCAGCTGACATATTCCAGATCTTCCTCGGCATACTTGCCATAACAGATCAAGCAAGTGTATATTGGAAGTGTCTTTCGATCATGCATGGCATTATAGAAGTTCTGTACCGTCTCGATCTTTCTTGGCAGAGGTATAGGATGGCACCAGGCTTTCGTCGAGGATAACTGGCTTTTGATCTCGTATTGGTCCTCAAGCCACTGCAGAGCATCCTTCAAGTCAGTCCGATGGTCATATTCGCTCCTGTTTCGCCGACCCTCGATACGAGGCCGCTTCGATGCTCGCTTCGACTGCTGGGACCGGGACTTTCTCTTGAGCGAGTGCGATTCCGCCCTCCGATTTTTAGTCGCCGGAACGAGAGGGGCGGCCGGCGACAACCCGGAATACGTATCTGGCAACTCACAGCTTCTCCCCGGAGCTATGCTACAACCCAATGTAGCTGCTTCGCCAAGTTCCGTCGCGATCGGGGCGGGAGTGAAACCTTCCCGTTGACAGATCCCTATTCCATCACACAGCTCCGCCGGCCTCTTCCTCTTTCCTTTTCTTCCAGACGGCTCTGGATCTGCCTGCATTGATAACGACGGGTTTCTCTCTATAGCGTGCCGCCTTGCACCACTTTCCTGAGTTATTGACCACACTATTTCTCTCCCATGATTTGCGCCCGACAAAAATCGGCCATGACTCAATGTTGAGATACCTGTCGGGTTTCCTAACCTCTTCTGACCACTCTCCTCTGTCAAACCAGTCTTTCTTTGTAAATTACTGCCCTCTCCCTCGCGATCCAACAACACGGCCTCCCTCTCCTCAGGCCCTTCCCAAGACACAAACCCGAATTCCTTGGAACTTTTTTCTTCCTCTCTACCTGGAACAGATAGTGTAGCAAGCGATTGAGGAACATTCCTATCCCCTTTAGTCTGACTCTGGCCGCTGCTCGTCTGCCTCGATGCTTTCAGGCTGCTGGTTCCGTCCCTTTCTCCTTTCCGACCACTCTCTTTCACCTGACCTTGCACCTGATCCGATCTTTTCGTACCCACAACCTGAAGTTGGCTAGAAGTTAAAGGATGAGGCCAGGGATGCCTGTACCCGAATTGAACGTCATTAACTGCTCCTCTCTGGTTGCTTCTCTTCGCCTTCAAGAAGGAGCTGCTACACATCTCTTTCGGTCCTTCCCACCGCACAAATTCCAACCCGTCATCAGACTGTTCTTTCCTTCTCGTCACCGCAGATACTGGTAATAGTGGTTTAGACACTCTCGACTCGCGCACAGTTCTCAGGGCCTGGTTACCACATCTGGTCTTGACTTGACACCGGTTCCGCATCAACCTCGACCTGACGGGGCTCGTCGCCTGGTTTTCTTCCTTCTGCCTTGATCCTTCGGTCAGCACAACCTTTGGGACACCATCAGGCTCTTCTTCCACCCCTACTACCGCAGGTTTTGGCAGAAGTGGCCTGGGAACTCTTGATTCACGCATGACTTTTTGAACAACATCGCGACTTCTAGCCTTGGCATTCCTAGGACTTCGCTGGGGCCTCGAACTGATCGAATTCAATGTATTGCCTGCTTCATTCTCACTCGGAACAAGCCGTGGTAATAATACTCGATAGTCGTTTTGTGCCTGCAACGGCGAATGAGTAGCCGTAGGCTCTTGCGTCAGCACTGCTCCTCGCGCGGCTTCAGCACGACGTTGGTCCGCCGGCAAGTCTGCTGATTCTCCGGCCATTGAAGATGTATCTGTTCTATCCCTCTTAACACGCCTGCGTTACAGAAGTTGACATTTTTTGGAATTCAATGACTCGGTCATCTGCGCGATAATTCCTCACATATATTCTCATTAAATAGCTCTGACTACGCTCTTCCCCCTCTCGGCACGTCTTTCCACGATTCTGCAACATACAAGTCACTCGTCCAATCATCCTAATGGAGTGTTACATTTCATTCGTCCCAGACCGCTATTTGTTTCTTCGACACAGTCAGGTGCCCTATCGGCTTTCTGCTATGAATTTCAGTGCTTGATCACTACTTGATCACCATCATAGTACATACTTGAATGGCCCACGGCTGACGACTTCTAACATTGCTTCTGCCGCATGTGGACCCTTGCGTCATATGCAACCACTTCCGTGTCTCCCCCTCTTCACATCAATTTCTTTCACATTAAGCTGAGATGCCTTTTGCATCCCACTTCTCAAGACCTTGACCGCCATTTGAGCCGATCAGCCATGATGCACGATGTGAGTACCTCGATAAACTCACAATACCCACCGTGGCAAAGGCCGCTTCAATCCTGCCTTCACTCGAATCCGTCAACAATGGCCTCATCATCTACTCCAGCTCCAGACATCCCAGTAATGAATAAATACATAATTTTGGCATATTCTTATCTATTCTTACCGACGTCCTAGTATTCTTATGCATTATTAAGCTTAATAATTATTATTAATATAATCGGCAGGTGGGCCTACCCTTCATCATCACCGTAAGCGTCCATGATCTCATCTTCCACAGACACATAGACTCTCCTGATCAGGTCATTCTTCACCCAGCTACTCAAACACTGCGATTTTTCAATGGTCTCCGGGGTCATCCTTGCTCTGTCCCAGGAGATCCTACGTCTCGTACAAGAAAAGACTCGTTCGGGGTCGTCAGACATTGTCGCGTTTTGAGATGTGTATTAGCCATAGTCACTTAGAGATATGGTGCTACCCGTTACAATTCCTGTGTATTCCTGGCATTGCTCTCCTCCTCCCGATGAACGGAAGGATTCAACGCAGCTATTTATCTCGTGAGCAGCTTCGCCGAAGCGGCGAAGCTGTAACAGGTAACCATGTCTGATACAAACTTAAGACTAGGAGTGTTTGAGGAATTGTCAGTATAGCGGTTCCCAGCAACCTCTGCCTTCCCCAACTATACGACATAGCCACGCCTACCGTGACCCCCACGGTAGGGCTTTTTACGCAAGCTCGGCCATCCTGGCCTTCGCTCATAGATTCGCCTGGGTTCCCAGTTCTTTTATGAACATTCCCGCCAGGTCTTTCGATTTAGTTCAGCCCAAGGTGCTCTAGAGAGGTGCGCGTCCACTGAGGTCTAGCCCCTGCAGTGGATTTTGCCCGACAGACATCGCCGGGACACTGAGGATGTCAATGGCCATCTGGTGCAGGCGGGGATACTCCATCCTCTGCTCCTCCCGGCACCACCATTCGAGCGGAGTCTTCGCCGTCACTTGTCTCGGGGGGGAATTGATGAACTTTTCAAACTCATCCTCGTCAACTGGTTCATCCAATACACTCATCGATTGCTTGATGCGCTCGTACGGAGACATCTCGAGCCGTTCCTTTCGTGGCTGCAATGCAACGGTCGCCGTTAATGACCTGGTCTTGTACTTCGCCCAAAGCTGCCGTGCTGCGGCAACGGGCCCCTCTCGCCACTCCTCCGGCCAGTGGCGGTCAATATATCGCCGCCGCTTCTCTGGGTGGAGTAGCAAGGCTGTGACGTATATTGGATTACTGTCGCTTTCCTCGTAGTACTTCGCAAGCACCCACCAACCCATATGGATAGAGTTGACCATGCGCTCGTTGTCGGCATACTTGATCTGCAATATTGTTAGCGTAAGGTCGATGTCGAAGACTTAAAGAGAATGGACAGCAATTTCGCGGTTCGCGAGATGCGTACCTTGGCATCCTCAAATTGCTTGAACAAGATGTCCATGTTCTCCAGCACCTGGTCTATTGATGCCCACTCCATTTGCTGCTCCATGGTCGCTTGGTGAAACGGCTGCAAAAACTCATGGGTCATTTTGAGTATTTGCCAGTCGTCATGTGTGAGAATGTCATCCTCCAGTTCCCTATGGAATTGGTTGAGGAAGATGGACATGGAGCCTTCTTGGCGGATGGCGGCGTCGAGCAGCTTGAACCAAGAGTTCCATCGTGTGATGTTGTCGAGTCCCAGTGCCTTCCCCGCGACGTCGTCCCATGCGTCATTGTGAATAGTTGAATTGCGGATGAACACGGCAATGTTGTGAAGCTTGCCTAAAGGTCCCACTCTTCGCCAGCCCGCCGCATCCGCTCGCCCCTTGGGCTTGCTGCGGGATCTCGGGTGCGCACTGCTTGAATGAATGCGGTCTTGCAGCGCACCGGCAATAGTCGCATCGTTTGCCTCGTCTTGTGCCTCCTCGATCGCGGCTTCCAGAGCCCTTTTGCTGCTTGCGAAGAGGAAAGCCTGAAGGGAGAGGTTGATGATGTGGCCAAAGCATCGCGTCCGAGAGGCCACTGGATCAAACACAACGCCATATTCCCGCAACAGGTCTTTGGCGAGTTGCCGGAGGCAGGTGTCGTTCTTTGTATCGTTGTCGCCGGTGAAATACCCCAAACTGTTGGCAAGTTCGAACTTCTGGATGACATTCATCAAGTGAGGTACCATAGCCGCGCCAGCGTGAGAGCGGCGGAGATTTGGAAGCCCGAGCAACGCCTTGCGAGGCAAGTACGATTCATCAACCCACTGCGCATGGACGGCGATGAATGACTTGCGCTGAGGAGACGACCACACATCCATGGAAATATGTATGAGGCTCCGAGCAGACAGCAGCCATCTCTTTATTGACTGCTGATGCGCCGCGTGAGCCGTGTCCAGGTCGGCTGCAACTGTGCCTCCAGAGCCAACCAGAAACTCTTCAACCGCGGGGTTTATCGCCGACAGAAGTGCTTGGTACTTTGGCCATGTCACAAAATTAAGAGGGAGGTGCCTACGTACAGCCATCAACATCTGAGCCTCTCGGAAGGCATCGGCGTTGATTACCGCACGCAGCGCGTTCTTTTCCCTCTCCTCAGTTTGCCGTGCCTGCATTGCGTCGTTCTTGCAAACGCGTTTTCGATAGCAAGCTGGCGTTTGCTCTGCGGCCATGAGTCTTGTCTTACTACCACATGATGGGCATTCTCGAGATGATAGCGCGCATTGCCGGATATATGCGTTGACCACGGGGGGTTGCGACAACGTTTGCAGTAGTGCAATACCTTGCCGGCCTTCATGTGTGGCTCGTCGCCTTCGGCTTCACGAAAGTGATCCCATGTTGAGACTGCTCGCAGCTTCCTCCTCTTGACTGGATGCTGGCATGGCGAAAGGTCAGGCTCTGATAGTGAGCTAGGGGCCTGCGATATGCTGTCGGAAGGCCGGAGGGAAGAGGCGCTAGACGCGGCTTCGAATGGAGACATTCTGACGCTCAGGTTTGCTTCACAGCTACCTGTTGCTGGAGCCTGGTGGCTAGGAGACACGAAATGACAGATACGCGCCAATGCCTGTGTGGGTCATAAAATTAGTGGGCCTTTAAGAATTATTCAGAATATATTCTTAAGACTCAGCCCATATTCTTATTCTTATCCTTAAGCTTAACAATAATTATGCATTAAGCCTTAAAAATATATTTATTACTGGGATGTCTGTCCAGCTCTCTCTGCTCTTCGAA
>NW_011942171.1:410643-422215 GCF_000187425.2 Metarhizium robertsii ARSEF 23 | reverse complement strand
GTCAAGACTAGCAAGGTTCAACATAAATCCTTCCGACGAACATCATGCAGCTGCGGACAAGGTAATCCATTACCTCAAGAGAACTAGATCTCTGGCGCTGCAGCTCGGGGGAGGAGACGAATTCCTAGTCGCAAGCGACGCCTCCTTCGCAGATAACTCCATCGACCGTAAAAGCTCCCAAGGATATGTCATGCAGCTCTTTGGCGGAACCATTGGGTGGCGAGCAAATAAACAAGACACAGTCACAACATCGACGACTGAAGCTGAACTTCTTGCGTTGTCACAAGCAACGAAAGAGTCAATGTTTGTCTCTCGTCTTCTCAAAGAAATCGGTATCCGCCTAGATAGCAAGACGATACAGATCCAGTGCGACAACCAACAAACAATCAAGCTGGTTAACAAGGAAGTTGGACTGCTGCAGACCAAACTCCGCCATGTTAACATCCACGACCACTGGATACGTCAGGAAACTGAAAAGGGGACAATTTCAGTAAACTACGTACCAACAGGAGAGATGGTGGCAGATGGACTCACCAAAGCCCTCAGCAGTCAACCATTCAAGGTCTTCATTGACCGACTTGGTCTGGTGGACATTGAAGGGAAACTAAGGCAACGAACACTCGAAGAAATGGACACTGAGGCTTTGCAGGAGAGGCTTGAGCTGCTTGAACTATGAAAGCCCCGCTCACAGTCCAGGCCTCACGGCCAGGACTGGGGGGGTGTGTCAGATTTGTGGCGCTGAATCGCACTGTGTGCTACCACCTAGCATTCAGTATGCTGCTGCCTTGCAGGCAGCAGGATTCTGATGGTCCTTATTTATGATGAAATTCTTCTAGTTTTAGAGAAGAAGAACAACGAACTCAACTTTACTTTGGAGAATAGATTTTTTGCAGTGATATTGTGCCACCGTATTTCTGACAGCGTGCCAGGAGCAAATCTGAAGCCGTGACTGGGGTAATGCCTTGTGAGTATCGTAGGCGCTAATCATTCCAGATGAGTGGTCAGCGATAACTACTGCCGGCTCGCAAATGTCGTTATAGTAGAATTCTGTACGCATACAGTCAAAGAAGAAGACGAATGACTCAGCAGACTCGCTAGGGGCGTATGAGAAGGCCACTGGCATTGTCCTATTTGTGTTGGTCTTGCCAACAGCAACGAGCAGAGGGAACTTTAGCTTATTGGTTCTGAACGTGCCGTCAACAATGAGCACTGCATTTGAGGTAAATCGCTGGGTGAAAGGCACTGCCTGTTCGCAGTAGAAGAAAATTTGGACTAGCTTGCGAGCGATGACGACGCCGTCTTCAATTGTATCTTCTGTACGTAGTCGATACTTAAAAGCGCGGTCTTCTAGCGCTCGAAGTAATGCGGTGATAGTGTCATCATCATCTTTGATGTCCTGGGGACAGAGCCTCACTAAATTATAGTAGTCTCGCTTTTTGATCACTAACCCTGCTGCCTCCTCTTTCAACAGCCTCCTAGCGTCAGAATAGGCCAAACCCTGAGTCTTATACTCGCGAGCGACAGTGAGAAGAGCCTTGTAGCTATCAATAGACTGCCTGTGGACATTGTAGGCGAATAGTGTCGGGCAAAATCCACTGCAGGGGCTAGACCTCAGTGGACGCGCACCTCTCTAGAGCACCTTGGGCTGAACTAAATCGAAAGACCTGGCGGGAATGTTCGTAGAAGAACTGGGAACCCAGGCATAATCGAAAGACCTGGCGGGAATGTTCATGAAAGAACTGGGAACCCAGGCGAATCTATGAGCGAAGGCCAGGATGGCCGAGCTTGCGTCAAAAGCCCTACCGTGGGGGTCACGGTAGGCATCGCTACGTCGTATAGTTGGGGAATGCAGAGGTTGCTGGGAACCGCTATACTGACAATTCCTCAAACACTCATAGTCTTAAGTTTGTATCAGACATGGTTACCTGTTACAGCTTCGCCTGGTTACCTGTTACAGCTTCGCCGCTTCGGCGAAGCAGCTCACAAGATAAATAGCTGCGTTCAATCCTTCCGATCATTGGATGAGGAGAGTCATGCGAGGAATACACAAGAATTGTAACGGGTAGCACAATATCTCTAAGTGACTATGGCTAATACACATCTCAAAACGCGACATAGGGGACCTGAGTGGCCTGAGGCCACTGGACGGAAAATACACATACATACATAGGACCTGTTGAACGTCACAGCGGAACACAGATGAAAGGAGTGCGTTGATTCTCTAAGCTAGAGATGCCGCCCAGGCACGCTATTTATGGAAGGCGCAGGCTGGACCCTGCACGTGATGCTGTTTCATGTTCAACACGACCACACTACCACCCCTTCAACAGGACCACACTACCACCCCTTTGACCGCAAGGATTGAACCGAGCGTCGGCCTGTAATCCATCCATTGACCACATTTCTTGTGAGAACGATTTTTGGTGAATAGGCTAACAGGTCAGGGTGGCATAGCTAGTAAAGGCTTTACCTTCGTCGTCGAAGCGCTTCGGTCAATGCTATCGCTACGGATTGGCCATTCCATGCGCCCGTCCGTTTGGTGTTATTCTGTACTTTTCTACCATAGAGACAAGCATTTCTATGCCCTGATAGCGTTTTGCAAACCTGTGAAAACATATGTATTAAAGAAACATGTAAGCACGCTCAAAGAGGGGCTTCATACCGGCTGGAGCTGATTACGGCCAACTTCTTTCACCTTGCAGATTCAGTCCGGTGTTATTACGCGCCAAAGTGTGTTATCGAGGACTGTTAAATGCTAGGGCTACTAACTTACATGCGACTGCTCACTAATAACTTGAGCCTCATGAGGTTGAAATGGTTTCTACAAGGTTTCATCCATCTTGTACCGTGCATACAACGCCATATCGGTTGAGTCCACATGAATGTCGGCGATTACATCACGAACTGGGTCATATGGTAGCGGCCGATGCTGCCATTCTAAACTCTCGGTCGTTTTAGGAGATGTAAAATATGGCACATCAGTCCCCATTGTTATCGTTGCCACTCTTGTCACCCGGATACCACTGTCTCGCATTAGCACAGGTTCCAACATGCTATAATAGGAGTGGGTTCTGCTAACGTAGCAGATTTAGTACTAGCAACCTATGTGTGAATCATTGGTAGAGCTGTGTCGGTGTGTAGTGTTCTGCGTAATGTGATTTTTCGTTTTTGTACTAGAAACATCATTTATTCAGATGGTTGGCCAACCTTCATATTTTGTAGTCATGCTGCCTGCCTCACCTGATAGCTGCAACAAATAGAGAGCGCATCGAATACACCAAATGGCGGGAGTTGCATATTTTACTTGATAATCCCGACCGCAAACCACGAAACCAAACTGAATCCCGACTTAAGCACAGGATCTAACACAACGTTACATGATATGTGGTGGAAAATGTCTGCTTTATAATGCTCTCTTGGCCAAGCGGTCTTTACGGGGGCCACGTGCTTACATCAGCGTATTACTGTAGTCAAGCGCGTGCCTTTATTTTCTGAGGCATAAAGGGTTAGATAGCATGAAACCAGATCGGTCAAATTTGCTTTAAAAACTGAAGTAATGGAGCATGCCCACTTACGGCATTAGGGCATCTTCTTATTCTCAGTCTAGCGCATCGCCGTAACATGGCTGCAGCACTAGCAAGTGGATAGGTTATGCGCATTACCAGACCATTTGACATGACTTGTGCGATTGAGCACCGTTCACTAGTGATAGTCTGGCGTGCCCATTGTTACTAGCCGGGCGTGGGAGCGTGTTCAAGCTGACCTGATTGATATGCGGCATGAACCATCAGGTCAATATAAGTGGATTCTGCATATCAAAGATCACTTTTCAGCTGATCTCCGCTGCAACGCGTTCTGCTCCCGTGATCCCAGCCAACCGGGGCCGGCACTACGTCTCAGTCCAATCCTGGTTGGGGCTACACGTGTCGGATAAAGCTGCTGACTTGGGTTACATTAGGGTGGGGAAACCTCCGTCCAGGGACGGAGGTTTCTAATCTTGCTGTGTAAGTATGGGATCCAGATTATTAATAAGAAGAAGGGAATTTTTCATGTATTTGTCACCCCAAACCCAAGGATTGATTGAGCAAGCCAATGGGGTAGTGGAAGCAAAGCTTCGAGCTGATCAATCAGGAAAAAAAGGAATTGCAATCGCGCAACGCGACACATGGAAGTTACGTTGGCAATGAACACTCAGAAGCACTCTACTATTGGCTCTTTAGGGAGCGTACTTCTTATATCGACTGGCTAAATCAGCAAAAGCGAGTAGATCCTACCGTTGGTCGCTCAGGAGGACTCTACCCAACCTATACCCTCAGCCCCAGCACTCCCACTCCCAGTCCGGCAATCAACATTGGGGTTGGCCCAGGCAGTTCGCAGATCACCATGCATATAAGTAAGCCCAGAAGCGGCTTTAGGCTCAGAAATCAACGTGCGCATCTCATCACCAACTCAGAGCTGTTCGAATCACCATCAACTCAGAGCTGTCCGACTTACGAGTCGGAGAAGGAGCAGAGAGGCCCACGGAATGCAGATCAAGTAATCGCAAAAGCCCAGAAAGCAACCCAGAAAGCAAAGCTTCGGATGATGCAGAAGTACTCTAAGCAGCACACAATCCAACACTTTGATATTGGAGATATTATTTCTATCAAGGTTCCCAGAGAAGATCGCACCTCTACTGTCAGGACCCCATCCCCTACTGCTCCAAACCTTACTACTAGCAGGGTAACGACATGTAGCTCACGGCTGTCAGGATCGATTCAGAGACAAAGATCACTACTCCACGAAGCCCAAGAAGGGAGAGAAAAAGAAAAGAAAAGAAAAGAAAAGAAAAGAAAAGAAAAGAAAAGAAAAGAAAAGAAAAGAAAAGAAAAGAAAAGAAAAGAAAAGAAAAGAAAAGAAAAGAAAAGAAAAGAAAAGAAAAGAAAAGAAAAGAAAAGAAAAGAAAAGAAAAGAAAAGAAAAGAAAAGAAAAGAAAAGGCCGCAAAAAAAGGTCGCAGATGTAATCGCAGGTCGTAACATCATTAAATGTTCGTGAATCTATATGCATATGCTGTGCAAAGGAAATAAGGAAAAACAAAATGACAAGTTGTGATGTACAATCTCTCAGTCATCGTTCAGAAGATGAAATACGACAGTGCCCCAATGGCACCTATCCACATGCCATCACCTCTAGGCATAGCCCGCGTTGCTTGTCAGTAATTGTCAATGCTGATCCTGGTTTTGAGGCCAAAATCGGGGGTCCTCATTTGGACCCATGTGTTGGTACATATCGAAGCTGGTATGATGGGAGTAGTTTGAGAATGCGTGGGCATCATCTGTGTACATTGCCTCCGAGGTTGCGATAAACGAAGAAACAATGCCAGCGGTGCTTGTGCTGCCATCCAGCATCCATGTACCTCGTGTGTAGTCGCCAACAGCCGCGAAATCTCCAATTGGGGCAGTTGCAGGATACCCAGAAGTCTGTGCTTCCATTATCGAGGACATAAATGGGTAGCCGTCAAACGTAGTCATTCCATGACCAGCGGGGACCGAGCCCCCCTGATACACGTTTCCTCCAGCTGCTGCTGAATCTCGAGAGATGCCAGACAGGGGAGCAACTCGCCTATCCCTGGATTTGGATGAATGGGATTTGTGAGAGCCTTTTGGGCTCCCACTGCCATCACGACCACTTCGTGAACTGCCTGCAGAGTGAGGGTCAGACTTTCTGTTCTTTTTTGAACGAGTAGTTTCACGTCTATATTCGCAGGTACGGCCTTGAGCAGTGCATCTCTCGCACCCGTCCTTGTCGCCGCTGCATTTCAACTGCTCTCGAAGAAGACCTAGTCAGCCTCAAGACCTCAGAATAACATGTTCACAGTGTGTTAGGGCTTGGGCTGCCATATACTCTGGGGACGGATTGTGGATGGATCATCGTTTGGGCGGAATGATAAAAGTCCTTTTGAATAATGGAGCAAAGAATTAAAGGCTTGCAAGAGATATACTCCGGTGGTGTTGAGACAGAGTCAATCTGTCACGAAAAGAGAGAAATGACTGTTTACAGTAGAAAACAACACCGTGGCCCGGTAATCTGAGTGTGGAGTTGTACGAAATAGGGTCTTTCCGACGCAGCGTACCTTCTTGACGTGGCATCTGTTACAAGCTTGATGCTGATTAGAGCGTGCTGTCTCATAATCGTGGGAAGTTTTCAGGTTTTCGACCTGTCCTTGACCTCTACCATACTTCCAGGTACCGAACATGGCTGGCTTCTCTCGCAGAAACTGCCTAAAACAAAATTGGAGTAGTGGGTGAAGCAAAAGAAAAACGATTTGATATATCCGGTTACTCCACGAGCTACAGGAGACAGACTTAATGCTTGAAGATGGTTCCGAACGCAGATTTGTTTGATGAGGTTGTCTAAGCAGACAAGATGAATGTCAAGGCCAGATTGGTGAGCGTAGAGGCAATATATAGAATGAGGAGAACGGAGAGAGTAGGCTGATAGACTTGCTGTCTGGGAATGGATTAGTCGACCGATGACGGCAAGGCTGAGGAAGGTCCAAGATTATATAGCACTGAGATCAACAGGCCAGAAGACGAGGGCCGAGCTTGATGAACAGCAGGCATATATGGGTGTATGGAGTCATCGTCTGCATATCAACGAGTCCTTTCCAAAAGCCGCACACCTCAGGCCCCGCAAAGGGTACCGCGAAGATTGGGGCATGATTTCGAGAATGGTGTGCCAAAGGTACTAAAAGCGTACCAGACTAGCAAGGGAGGCGTGGGTGGAAAACAAGGAAAGGGGAAACGGCTCGTCTCACTGAGTAAAGCCAGACGAGTGGAGGGCAAAGTAAAGGGTGTATGGAGCATGGAGCATGGAGCATGGAGGACGGAGAACGGAGAACGGAGTGAGTGGATGTGAAGAACGGGCTTGTTGGCTGTTGGTTGTTAGTGGTTGCTGGACGTTTAAACACGGAGGGCCCGAATTCTCAAAAATGTTGTCGAGAAGCCCACTCAAGCACTTGATGTCAGTCCGCAGCGGGTGCCAGCCATAGCCTCGAGGTCGCCCGTCGCCAGGTCGCCAGGTACCCAAGTACCGAAGTGCCTGAGGAAGGCACGGAGTAGCATGTTCCAACGTCAAGTATCAAGTAGCTCAGCATTGAAGACGGCGGATACTCCGTACTGGACACTTGAGAGGAGCATTCGTTGTGAGGCCAGGCTGCAGTTCCCGCTAAACCAAAGCTGCCGGTGGATGTGAGCCAACGAGCACAAGAGGATAAACCAGGCGAAAGTGCTGAAGTGCACCTAGCCAGGAGTAGGATGGGCAGGAGCAGAGTAGAGGAGAAATAACCGGGGAAAGGGCAGCGGACTCCCAAGCAGCCAAAGCAGAACAAGCGCAGGCACGAAAAGCATGAGAAGCACGAGCAGCAGGAACAGGCAGGAGCAAGCAGGAACCCCGTCCGACGTCACTGCCAAGTCGCTCTCTCCCTGGGTCCATTGCCTCTTGCGGCCCTCTGGTGGCATCTGGGCCCCCAGAATTCCAGCATATTATGGAGCATGGAGTTCGGAGCTCTCAAAGTCACAACTAATGCTCGAGTGCTCAAGTGCACGGGTGCAAGTCCGTAGTAGTGGACCTGACAAATGGCAACTGGTTGATGTTTGGCGGTACTAGGCAGAACTGGGGCTGATGCTAGCGATTTCTCGCAGGGGACAATGGGTTGCATCCACCGTAGCCGCCTGTTGCTGGCTGCTGGTGCTGCCCAGATGTCAACAATATAGCGTATTGTTAGTTGCACCAGCACGCTACTGTACAGTTTACAGCAGCTGTTGCCGTCTCCTAACGTGGCCCACACCTCCTCACCCGAGCACTGTACTCGCCCCAAGCGCGCTCCATGTTGCGCAACTCGAGCATTACAAGCCTTGAGTCAGTTCATGGGTCTGGTCAGGGTATTGCCCCCCAGACACATCTCATAATTTACAACCGTCAAACCCAACATCGCCGTTCAAACATCAACATCAAACTCTCGATGAAAAGCACCCGCCCTCTGTACGACGGGGCTTTCTTCAACACCCTATCACCCCTTTCTCCTCGTCAATGTGCCTCCGTGCCCTCGGGACCCCGTGCTCCCGCGCCTCTCCCGACAAGCCGCGATCAAAAGCATAGTGCATGCGGACAAGGGCTGCTTTCCTTTTGTCAGGTCTGCCTCTCCAGTGTCTTTCTTCGGGCCATCATTGTCCAGGTTAGCACCCTGCAGAATCGTCTATCACCTTCAAGGTCCCCGTTCATTTGCTCAGTTCGCACCACCATCGTGCCACCCCTACGGCACCCATGACAAAGTTACTAAGAAAACAAAAGGAGCCACCCGGAGAAAAGCGACTTTAAACTACCCAGGAGGATCAGCTTGCAGGAACCTTCCACGAGCCTGCAAAGTTCAACGGAGGCAAAATCAAGTATACTTGAATGGAGAATGGAGCATATTGAGTGGAGAGGCGCTCAATGACTCGATTTTAAAGTTACACCAAAGTATTGGCGTTTGGTGTTCGGAAGTGGCTTCTTGAAGATTGTCTGGCGTACCGTGGTGTACTACTTTTTGGTCGTCGTATCCCCTGGCTCTTTGTTCCAGGATCGGTGAAGTACTGTCACGTTATGAGACTCATTGTTAACTAAGCTTATTTCTTGAATAAAAATTATTGTTGTTGTTTTTTCTATCCTTCAGAAGGGTTCATGTCTTTTATCTTTAGTTTAGAAGACTTCCCAGCCACCTGATTTCATCAGGGTGGCTGGCCAGCTTCTCAACTACTGATATCGATGATTTTATGACATCTAGCAATTACGTTAAGTCTGCTTGTTCAACTAACAGAGGCAGCCTTATCCGACAAGTACAGTCTAGTTAATGCATGCAATGTTTCCATTTCAATCCTTGAGTTGTGTCAGAAATACGGTGGCACTACTATAAAGCAACAAAAATGTTGTAATGTATTCTTGTCTGTCCTGCTCTTGTCTAACTTGAAGAATTGAGGTCTTTTATCTTTACTCCCCAACCACCTGAACGCGTGGCATGCCGCACAGGGGAGTCGATGGCGGCATCGCCTTCCAAGCCGACTCACTTGGGCTGTGCAAGCCGAAGCAGCCATTTGGCAACAACGTCGCAGTGGTCTCCAGATTGCGGGCATCCAGGCCGTGCCCAACCTCTGTCAGAATGAATTCACCACATGTCCTAAAGCTCAGCAGGTCGTCCAGCAAATTCGACAAATCCTGACGAGTTGTGGAGAATGGGCTCAGAGTCCCGGTGCAGAGGTTTAGATGAATGGTGGCAGTGATGAAAGCAGTCATGTCATGGGTAGCGATCACTACCTCGTTAGCACAATTTCGGGATGTACAATACTTGTTTTGTTACGCGCAATCGAAATGGAATGCCCAGAATTTTGGAGAGGGATCATGAACGCCATCTATGGTCAGTCCTGTGCAGACGGAAAACTCGTCAACATACAAATCACAATTAAGCCACCGAATTTGGGATTAGGCATACCAATGTTCTGACGCATTGAACGTGCTCGGTCATAATGCAACCGAAAAGCTTCTGGCGTGGTTGAGGGGTATTGTTCCATCGAGAGCGACCAAACCTCCTCATTCAGAATTGGCTTAGACAAGCTCATCTTGGATATGCGCTTGGTGGCAGAGAGAATATACCCAGATGAAGTTCACATATTTAGTGATGCGACTTAGTAGTACATGTACGTACGTACGTCCTGTATTTTGGCTATAGTACCGTACGTACTATCGGGTAGTACGTACGAGTACGCACATACAATTTTCCCTTTCCTTTTTAGGCAATTAAGGTAAATATCGCAGCCAGAGTGCCCCAGGTTTGGTACGTACCTTGTGGGCCCATAAATTCCCTGATTAGGAATATCGTGGACTATCGTACGTACATAATACGTGTACCGTACTGCACCTTAATGTACGTACGTATGTACAACGCTATAGTACGTAAAGTACAACATCACTACACATATTCAGTGTCATTCACACACACGGCATGGTACCGAGTCTAGCTGGGTCTACATATTTATATATGCCGACGTTAGTTATACATTTTTTAACCAGCACTGCCATGTGTTTCTGAATAGTTAGGCCTCACTGCAGGTAAACTCAATCTAATGCGATGTCGCGACTAATGAAACCTCCGGAATGCTGCCAAGGTACTTACGGTGGAGATGGCAGAATTCAATGAAGGTTAACATGAAAACTTGTGGCCAATCAGAGGCGGAAAAAGTAATGCCCGGCTAAGGGTAATGCCCGTGTATCAATTCCCATATTAACTGGTGCGTTTTGGCGCTAGAATATTCAACCCAACCCTTGTCGCGAATATCAACTCTACCCCCTGAATAGTGGGGCCATAAAATTAACTCTACTACAACTAATTTTGTACAGAACCGTAGGGAAGCCCCTAGGTCAAGGTGTGGGCCCCTTGACCAACGGGCTGCACTCGTTGACTTAGGTTTGCTGCATGTGCCTCTCGGATGAATTCTTTCCCAATAGACACACGAGCTTGTCAATGGCTGCATCAGTGATATCCATGGTGGTGGCGGAGAAATAGGCGGCAGAATTAGTAATGTCTAACCCGATTGCTGACCCCAACCTCTTGATGCTCCGAGTAGTGATGCTCGGTCAGCACCATTGCCATTGGCCCTTGACCCTCTTTGAGGATGCAGGCCAAGACCAGACTAAACCATAAACAGTGGGGCCATGGCACGTCCCCATAACATTTCTCTGATGACAACGGCCGTGTCGTTTGTATTGTCCTAGAAGCGGTATGTAGCATGCTTGTGTTCCTATTTATGCCATGGCACAATGTTTTGTGGCAGGGTCGCTCCCGCGCGGTCTCTGGTGACGTAGGTCAGATCTAGAAGCCTGTTACGTCGGGCATTGGGGCGCTCTTTACAGAACGTTGGCGCAGGATGACGGTGAGATCGGATTACCAGAGAGCAAGAATACGGCATCTGTACAGCCATGATGGACTGTATCGTTTCATACCAGATATGGATATCTTATATAATTCTGTCCTATTTCCCATTGGTATCCAATTGAGTAACACCAGAAAGCCAACTTTGGTTAAAGTCTTTCCGGGCCATCGCTCAGGCGGCTTTCAGCCTCGGGGCTCCAACAAGACACATTAGTATCCGGGTCGTCTGCCCCAGTGTTGCAATCTGGTGGTGAGACCCATCCTCTCCGGCCCACATTGTCAAGCGGTTCCCGCCACAAATCACCAGGGCGAGAAAACCAGCCGTATCTGGCTTAGGGCACGTGAGAGATTGACCAATCGGAAGGAACTCTATACGAAGGCAGATGCTGGCCCCAGCTGTCGCCAAAAAGTTGTTTGAAAAACGGCCAAGACCTGTACATCTGGTGCGGGAATTTGACTTGCCTCCATAGAATACATTGCCTATTTCGAGATCTGTCTGTGATGCAAAGGGCCAACAAACTTTTTTTAGAGTATTGCATCTAGGATGCAGGGACAGCAGAAGTACCGGTCTTGTATTGTAAAACGACCAACCAATTCCGAGTTATTTGTGTTGAACGTCACAGCGGAAC
>NW_011942171.1:313407-410543 GCF_000187425.2 Metarhizium robertsii ARSEF 23 | reverse complement strand
AATAAAATTAATAATATTATTATATATTAAAGTAACATGTTATTATTGGTTTGTACTTTATATATAATAGTTTATAGATAGCTATAGTAGATATTAGTATATAAATAATAGCTGGATCTGGTTAATTTAAGTAGAGGCTAAGTAGTATAATACGTTATGCTTCCTCTGGTTATAATTACCGGCATATCTGGGGCACAAGCTATAGGCCGCAGGGTCTGCGACTTCAGTCTACAGAGGCATTATCCGACAGTAGTAGTCGATATTAATTATGCCGACAGATTCGCCAAGTCGGCTGCAGAGTAGCCGTACTTTGAAGTTTCAGGGGTTACCGAAGTTCGGTAATTTGTGGGTTCATCCCTAAAATGCCGATCTGTAGTAGTTTAACGTTCCATCTAGTAATGCGGTGAATATTTTTTGCGTAAAGGCCTGGGCTTTTTTGGGCTATTGTAGGCCCCACTACTAGTACTACCAGACTGCTCATGCACCACCCCACTTAATTGGACACTCAACACAAATAAGTGTCAATACTCTGTAATGTCCCACGAGTAAGGATTTGGGTGTGCTCTACCCTATATATATAGCAAGTCAACACTTACTATGGCATATCTAGGAGCTATTAAAGGTTTAGGCTATAGCCTAAGTTAAACATGGCATGGATCACAAAACTACCTTCTTTTTTTCTCATTACCAAAGGTTGTCTATAATAGTGCTATAAGCTAATTATATTAAGATGGTAATAGTCTAGCCCAACAAGACATCGTGAGTGTCAGCACAGACATCCAAGTGGTCGCCCAAGCCAATTGACGATTGAGCCAAAAGGGTCAGGTACGAATTGAACTAGCTGCCCCAAGCTAGCTCAATTGACACTATACGGCCACGTCCACAGGTATCTTCAACAACTAGGTCGGGCTCTAGCCCAGACCATAACAAAGGTTTATCTGAGGAGCAAGAACTCTATAAGAGCTACACCGCAATAAGAGTTGCATTTCCTGCGTAGCTATTTATGCACAAAAGAAACCCTTTAGTAGTTTCGGGTTGTGCCCCAGTTTTTCAGGAGGTACCGTTTAGGTAAGTGATATTATGCGAGGTGTTATAGCTCTTTTTGTCACATTAAAGCAGGCACAGCCTCGATAATGCTATCCTGCAGACTAGCCGTGTACGTGTATATCTTATTTATCTTCAACCCGGCTTTGCTGAGAAGGGAAAACCATTGCTCGTGTGTGCGCTCCTGGGACGCTAGGGTGCTCATCATCACAAGGTCGATCTGGGTAGCCTGCCAGGGGACGCCACAATCAGGCAGTACCATATCGTCAATCAGAATAACCGAGTCGGGGGCCATAGCAGTAATAGTATTCTTAAGGATAACTATAGCCTTATCGTCGGGGTAGTCGTGAATAATATTACGCATGTAGTAGATCCGGGCGTTGGTAATAGTCTGCGGCTCGAATAAGTCTTGTGCCACAATCTCAATGCCTGGGTGCTTAATAGCATGCTCTAGCGTTGCGGGAATATCTTGTAGGATAATCTTATTTGGTAACTCGGGCAGTTTCTCTCGAAGAGCAACAGCCTGATGTCCAATTCCGCCTCCAACGTCGATAAAGAATGGCTGTTCTGTTTTAAGCCCCTTGGTCTTCTCCTTGTATGGGTAAGCGTCTAGCCAGGTAGGCATGCCTAGGCGGCCACCAGCCATAAATTGGTTGAAGTGCGTGAAGTTTTCCGGCTTGGATTGGACCCAGATAAAAGCAGGAAGTTCGGTGTTCCATGCCTTCTGGAGAGGCGTGTCAACAGCACTAGTAATATCCTGGTATTTATTTTCTTTGAGAAAATCAGGAAGAGCCTGGATAGCAGGGCCAACATTATCGTGACTATATACTATAATTAGATTGCAAGAAGGCAATATGTAGTTAAAACAGGTACGCAGTACTAACTAATGGTAAATACCACCCCGGAAGCCAGGATAAGTGAATGTCTTTGTGATTTTATTGTTGGTGAAGGTATTCTTCCCGATCTCCTTAATTACTCCATGAGATGATAGGTACCGCAGGACACGCCCTAAAGCCTCAAATTAGTAGCCGCTCCAGATAGGTCTTGACGTAACGTACCCAGAAGCGTCGGTGCCGCGCCAGTCTTTTGCGATAAGACATCGACGGACAGAGGTGTTGGGCTTTCAGCGAGAATGTCAAAGAGCCTCAGATCGCAACCGATTCGAACTAATGCAATCTGGATTTGCTAGCGGAGTATTAGCAGGGCAAATTTGGCGGATTAGAAAAATTCGTACTAGGTACATAATTCTCTGCGCGGAATCCTGAGGGGATTCCAGCGCTTGGGATAGCTTGCGGAGAGCACCCAGAACTTTTCTCTGACCAGCGTTAATAGTGGCCTCAAGAAAAATTTTAGCTTTAGTTAGTAAAGTATACATATTATTAGTATTGAGGGAGATAAGATGATTGAAGTCAGAACTACTCAAAGAATAAGTAAGAAAAGAATAAACTAGACAGAAATAAATATAATATTTGGCTTATAAGTAACTTTACCGCGTTTTACCAAAGTAGTATAATTGTAATAAGAAACTTGTATGATATAAACTTGATACTTGAAGTTATTAGTGATACTTATTATGTTGCAACAAGGTTTGATCAACGCCGAATACCTGATACCTGGCTTTAAATTCCAGGCGGGAGTTAAGCGTAGCACATTGTCGGATATTTAAAATAAGACGGGCAAACCCGTCGCAAATTTACGTGTGACAAATAGCTGAGAAAAGGTTACGTTATATTCTTGGTAGCCTGGTTGCAGGGTGCAGGATTCTTCTCGCAGGTATTTCAAGTACGCAGACTAATAATAAAATTTGTTGTTTCATGTAGCTTATCAAAGATTATGCAATATTTGCGACACTTAATGTCAGATACCCGGACTTTAAAATGGGGCAAGTCGCTGGCCATGCAATTCGTCATGGGAGACGCTGCCTTGCAACGCCTAAGCTCTAGAGACGGCCGGCAACGGCGTGAACTTGAGACACCGACATGCCAGGTGGGCAACAATGGTACAGCAAATACTAATGCCCGCCAGATACCGCTCCCAGCTGCAAATCACAACCGCCGGCATCTTTGATCTTCCTCGTCTTGTTGACCAAGTTGATGCACAAAACAAGCCGTTTTACAACAACTTTTGTCACGTTATGAGACTTATTGTTAACTAAGCTTATTTTCTTAAATAAAAATTATTCTTCTTCTTTTTTCTATCCTTCAGAAGGGTTCATGTCTTTTATCTTTAGTTTAGAAGACTTCCCAGCTACCTGATAAAATCAGGGTCAATAGCTGGCCAGCCTCTGAACTACTAATATTGATGATTTTATGACATCTAGCAATTACGTCAAGTCTGCTTGTTCAACTAACAGAGGCAGCCTTATCCGACAGATATAGTATGAGGCGTTGAAGCGGAACTCCTACTGTGCAAAGCAAGGCACAAGTTGGGCGGAGTCATAGGATTAGGCACTCTTCTTATGTTTACCTGCTTACCAGGTGATATCTTAAGCGGCATATCTTTACAACAAGATGAGCCCTTTTGGCAGGAGAACCGATACTATTTACAGGGTCTTTATTGGTTAAGTTAAAGGATACTACAAGCAAGTTAAGATACCCAGGCTGCTAGGTCTCCTTATTTAGAAAGGTATAGAAACTATTAATAAAAAGCCTGCTCTAAGCGTGAAGGTTCTTGCTACTAAGAATGTAATTAAATTTAGGAGACTATCTAGCGTAAGTATATTAAGTTTTTATATGGGTTTATAAAGCTTTAAAGGCTTTGTTATTGCGTAAGGCTAGAGGGGTAAAATCGCTATAGTACCTAGTAAGCTTTACTTCGAATTCAAATGTGCAAGTAGCGTTTATAAATCGCGGTGTGTAAGTTAACTCCGCTACTACACTGATACGTAATTAATAGATAGGCAGATAGTCCGCTGCTAAAGGAATAGCGTTAAAGGCAGTAAACTATATAATAATCAGTAAGCAACTTGTAGAGGGTGAAGAATAGTGAAGAATCAAAGGACAGGGTCAGAGGAGAGAGAGAATACTTGCCTTAGGCGCCTCTGCCTCGTCGTTCCCTGGAAGCCAAGCCTGGCCGCGGATCATATATGCTCTCCCTGTGTCTAATAGATCACTATAGGACGTGATATAAAAGCTCCTCTAGTCCCCTGCTGTGACATTACTGCTGCCTTCCTTGAACTCATATAGGTCATTGCAATATAAATATGTAGTTTCATGCTCATCAAAAAATCAACAGTGTGGGAACAACAAACCAGACGCACAAGCCACGGAATGTCGCACTTATTTACGCCAGATTTCTAAATGCACGCATCGCGGTGCGTCAGAAGCGAGCGGATTAGCAGGCTTTTAGTTTGAAAATTAGGCAACAAAAGACAGAGGGTATTAACAGCTCAGAGAGTGGCCATGATGGAGAAATCAAGCGAATCACGTCCAAGTTCCAAATCTCTCTTCTTGACTTATACTCAAGATAAGGCCTAGACTTATTCTCAGTAAACCCTATTATGTTATGTCTTGTATAAAATATAGAGATTTATTGATAATTTTCTTGTGCATGCTCTCTTTTATCAGCGTCCCTCTAATACAAGGTTTATGCCATCGTAAAGAGCATCTACCAGTATACGGGAAGCGCAAGATCCAGCGAAGAAGTAGGTGTAAGGCTCTGTATTCCTCATAGATATCTTTGAATATTCAACCGGCCCAATAACAATTATACACTCAAAGTATATCTTGACGTTCGTGAGATTATTGCAGGAGCTTCGTGCGCCTCCATGTGTTCTATGACCGTTATAATTTGACTGCCGTGCGGTTTATCACAATACTTCCGAGTTTCCCACACGGGTCTTTAACTTACTAGCCCCTGGTCCGGCGACTCTACCAGCCTGTACACACCTCATAAGATTAAATTTACTATTAATTATTTAAGCTTTTTAAGAAACTATAATTGTAGGTTTGCTGTCAATGCTCTGCGCATAAATTCAGTGGGTAAACTGTGCACGGCCTTTGGCTGAATTAATATGTAGTTTCATGCTCATCAAAAAATCCTGCTTTTGCGACACCCCAGCATTTATTTACGCCAGATTTCTGCCCTTGGACGGCCTAGTCGACGCGACTACCAAATAAATAAGAAACCCGGATGGTCCCAAGGGTAATATAATTGCTCGGCTTGCACTCTCGCGTCCATCCCGGCTCAGCAAGCGAAGTTACTAGCATCGAGATTAGGAGCTCAAAAGCCCTCCTGCTCATGACTCGTTATGCTATGACACTGTCATGCGCGTGCACCTTGATGTCAGGTTTCATGACGCAAAACGAACTTGAGTCAAGACGGATACCGTAGAACAGACTAAATGTCACACTGTAACTCGTACGATTACAGTTTCAAATTACCAGCCAGTTTTATTGTAAGCTCGTTTGGCTACGATTCCGCGAGTAAGACTTCCAAACCCATACAAGCCACGTGTAATGATCCATGCAACACTCATTGTATCCCAAATTTTGAATTGATTATAAGTATTTCGAAGAAGGTGCCAAGAAAATACTAGACACAGTAGCCGCAGCCCTTCGCATTTCATTAAAATGAGCTCATGTTTTCCTCGCAGTAGGATATTTCACGGCGTTTTCATACTACGGAAGGAGGCTTGGCTTTCAACGACTTTATAAATCAACTACCTATAATTGACAGCAGGCACAGGATGCGTACTTCTCCCGACCGACGGACTTGGATGGTCATTTTCGGTGTTCTGGTGACTATTATCATACTATTTTACGGCTACCAATCTCCTTGGACAAGTCAAGTCGTCCGCCATGGCAGCAACAACCCAAGCATTCCTAATGACGTGCACTTCGTGTACGTGCTGAAGGATGCCAACGCCGACTTTTCCTTTCAGTTTAAGCACTATCTTTCTGTGTATGCAGCCTGGCATTACTGGCAACCGCAGACCATCTATCTTCACACCAATGCCCACGACGACTCCATAACTCGCGCACGAGACGGGGCATCTGGTAAATGGGACAAGCTCATCTTTGGCATGCCCAACTTGAGGATAAACGTCGTGCCAGTGCCCAGTCACGCAAACAACAGTGTGGAGATCACAGTAATGGAGCACAAGTCAGATTTTCTTAGGGTTAAGGCGATCCGAGACTTTGGCGGCATATACATCGACTTTGACGCCCATGCCCTCCGAGATATTCGACCCATACTAAAGAGCGGATTCAACGCCGTCGGGGGAAGAGAAATCAGCGGTCAATTAAACAGCGGGACCTTTATGTCGAAAAAAGGCGCCAAGATGATTTCCCTTTGGCACGAAGAGATGCATCAGGTATATGATGGGGGATGGATCACTCATAGCAACCTCGTGCTCACCCGGGTTGGCGAGCAACTTGTTGCAGAACCGGGGGAGATGTTGATTCTCGACAAAGCAGCCCTAGCTCCAGTAGGCTGGGAAGCCGAAGACTGCAGCATGCTGTTCGAGGTCCATGACGATACACCCCCGGAAACTGGGAGAGGAAAGGTAGAAGGACAACAATTTCACGACGAGGGCTCAGGTCGACCGGGTGGCAACCCCCCTTGGGCTCGGGATTGGTCCAGTACATATATCCTTCATGCTTTTCAGCCCGACCGGCATGGATATATCATCAAGGGCTTCGATTATAATATCACGCCGCGATACGTACTCGAGGGCCGGAGCAATTTTGCCCGCGCCGTTTATCCTGTCGCGAAACATATGCAGGAGAACGGACTGATTGGGTTGGATGACTCGCATCATGGATTATAGTTTGGTACAAACACATCTGACCAACTAGACAGTACTATATATACATGGCATGACATGGCATGACAGGTGTCTGGTTCGAAAGCGACGCTGGGCACTTTTTTATGGCCAAGTTCGGGGGCGGAGTTATCCTACAAGGACGCGGATACAATATATTTACATTGTTTATTTTGTCCATCTCAGCTTCCAGCCACTTGACCTCCTCTTGGTGGAGAGTTCCAAGACGTACGTACTTTCGATGCCAAGCTGTAGATGTCTTTAAATTATGCACCCTTGTGATGCTAGGGTCGCATATCAGGCTTACTTTGCGTCATGTGGCAGCATAAAGCACTGAAACACGGAACCAACGACTATTGACAGCTTGACCGCCTGGATGACAGCGTCTTCTTTGGCAAGTCGCAGCCGCAATGCGCATGTGCGTCTTTTACGAAAGAGCATTCTTGTAGAAGAGTTTTCACTCGCTGCAATGAACACCTTGCACGCATTGAAGCTCGATTCAATATGTCTCAAAGGTTGTCTCATAAGTACTCCGTAAATGTTGAAGCGGTAGCGCATGACTAGCAGGCTGCAGCGCTAGAGGCAGGTAAATGGAAGAAGAGAGATGGATGACCTAGAGCCTAGCGTTTTACACATAGTTTATGAAAGGCTCAAGTGTACGCTGTGAGAGATGTGAGCAGACGATACGGATTCTGATGGACTCTGCAGACTATCCAGATATCCTCGCTCGGTTCTCTCGCTCGATTACCAATGGCGGCGGGCTTGGCTGACTCAAAGCGCAAGATTCGGCCGAGACACCGCGCCCTACGCTCACGTCGATGACTGGCTGCGAATCGAGGGGACCGTAAATGTATCCTCTGCATGTATGCCTTGTGCGGGGAAATCGCGGCGGTGATTTTCAACTCGACAGAGGGACGTCTTCCGATGTTGAGTAACCACAACCACTGCCGTCAGCAACAAGACGAACAAGGCTCATGCGGCCCGGCGTGCTGTTACATCGTTGACACACGCCCAGTCGTATCGTTGAAATACGCAGTTGAGCGCCCGTACTACCGCGAAGCTGCTAAAACGAAGCGGTTTAGAGGCTCCGTCGGTGCTACTCTTGCGTCGGCGCCCCGGAATGGCTCCCCAGTCCGCGGCTTTGATCGGTGCCAGGGTTGGAAACACAAAACGAGAGTTGTCCGTTCCCAACGTGGCACAACCTTGGACGGCGGCAGAGCGACATGACATGACGTATCGCTGCTGCGCGAGGCATGCAGTTCCATCCACCAGACGCGGCAATCAGGCGTCAATGAAGCGGAAAGAGGACAGCCTTGCTGGTCTTGCGGGTTTAACCACTTTGCGCCCGGTCTGTGGCCGTGACCAAAATAGCTGCTGCAACGGCATCCCGGGCCGATTTCTGCGACTTGACTCGACCCAAGGCTAAATATGTAATCACGTCTAGCTTGCAAAGTTGCGACCCATCGTCATTTTGGCGGAGAAGCGTCGGCAAAGAGCCGATTGTCCTAACCTGTAATTGCCAGGGCCCGGTCGTATTCCATAATCGCCATGCCCTCTTGGCATTGCCACGCTGTCGAACCTGGTGGATCATCTGTAGCGGCAGCGTTTCTTTTTGTCCCATCCAGGCTGTTGGAGAGCACGAAGCCACCCGCAGCCTCAGCCGCCCTATTCGAATCCATTGACGGGCCAAGTTTTCTCGGGCTTGTCGCACACGAACAGCCCTGTTGACATGTGGAAAGGCATCCGGAAACTCTCTCGAGGCCATTGCAACGGCGGCAAAGAAAAGGGTCTCGGCCTTGGATAGTGCAGATATCTGCGCAACAACACACATACAACGCCGCCCGAGCCCTGCCGGGTTTAGCTGCGTCGGTGGCGCCGTCTCCTTCACCGACTGTCACGGTGACGTGGGAAAAGTTCTGTGCCCGTTCAGGCAAGGCTTGCTGACATGGAGTTGTTCATGGCCAAATACGAGGTTGCGGCAGCTAGGCCCCAGACAGCTTCAGCCGGATGTTCCCTGTGCTCCGTAGAGCCGAGATGCAGAGTTGCCGAGATGCAGAGAGCCCGGATCGAATCGAACCAGTCGACCAGTGGCAAGTCTGACACGTTGACACGTTAGGTAATGGGGTGGCAGTTGATTCAAATCATACCACAACTGACGCTGCACGAACCATGGATTGGACACGGCGCAGTAGGTTCTTTCGTGCTTTCTGAGCCACTGCCAAGCTCTTTGGCCTACGAGTGAGTGGCTAGGAGCGAGGAAGCCTGCGAGTGTCTTGCCTCGAGTGAGCCCGTGTCTTGGGCCGTGGGCTTGGGGCAAAGGGCCGTTCGTCCCAACCTCACCTTGTTCTGGCACAATTTTCCGGAACTAGAAACCCGTCGTTGGCAGTCAATCGCAGGGAGACAAGTTTCGCCCAGGGCAATATGACAATATGACGCTGCCAAAACGGCCGACATGCGGCAAAGAGTGGTTGGCTGGGGTAGTAACCTCCAGCAGTGATGTGGTTTTACGAGGTGGGCCAAGCGACCCGTCTGCCGATCATGTCGTGTTACGGGCGTGCATGCTTGTCATGCTGGACCTATTGCCACATGGGGTATCGAGCTGGAGGCTGGACCGACGGCAGCTTCGTGATGTCAGCCCGAGCTGCTGTCTCGCCCGCCGTGACGACAAGAGCACACAACGCAACGAGTCCGGGAGACTGCGCAAAACGAGAAAATTATATAAGGCGGCCCTGTGTCTGTCCCAAATTCCAGCTATCCTCTTGCAATTCACTCCTCAGCATCCATCTACTCACTCGAGTCTCATCCCATCCAAGCCCATCCATCCACTTACACAACCTACTTGCACACTTTCCACCACCGCCAATATGCAACTCACCCAGACCATCGTGGCCGCCCTCTTCGCCGCCTCCTCCGTGGCTGCGGCTCCCGCCCCGACCGAAAAGTCCATGCTGGTCCAGGGCATCCCCGAGTGGACCATCGAGGGCGCCCACCGCTGGTGCAACAAGGACAACACCGAGTGCCACTGGAAGTTCGCCATCAACCCCAAGATCTACTCCAAGACGGCCGTCGACTTTGTCGTCAGGAACGCCGGAAGCACCCCCGCCGCCCAGAGCAACGGCGGCGCCCAGAACTTTGGCGACTACACCATCACCTCTGGCTGGAGCGGCCAGTTCGGCCCGGGCAACGGCTTCACCACCTTTGCCGTTGTCGACAACAAGCACCGCATCATTGCCTACCCCGCCTACAGCGATAAGGAGGTCGAGAACGGCCAGGTTGTCTCTCCCGACAAGAGCTACCCGGCTCAGGGACTTCCATAGGCGTTGCGATGAAGACGGACGCTATTCATGACGAATGACGATATTGCTGGCATCTGCTGAACGGGAGGCAGTCATAGTATGGGGGGTGCAGCATCTAATAGCATACTCACTCGGGTTGGACTTGAGGCGACGATGATAGGAAATAGCATTAATGGACATAGCAAATTGACTATAATAGAATATGATATACTCCATTTCCGTTTAAAATATCCATTCGCAACTACGATGTCCAAGGGTGTAATACAGGACAAGGGGAATCGTTTCGTGGTTCGCGCGGGTGGGACATGAGCCCTTTCATGCCATGTGGCAATGCAGGTTGCATAGTCATAACGATCCGGCCTGGGGTCCTAGACGTCTTGCTGAACTTGGTACACGGCTGCGGGGCCGGGGGTCGTAGCCACGAGGACAAGCTGGACGGTGAATAGTGTAAGCTAGATATGTTGAAGGCGTTGAGCAAGGCGAACGGGATTCGTGAAACGGCGAGCTTGCAAGGGCTCTGCCGTCTCTAGCCGGTGACTGCTTTGGGATTCATTTATGATAGGTGTGAACAGATGATCAGTGCAAAGAATATAAACAGCACAATATTATGAGTTTATAAAGAAAAACCTCGGTTAGTTATTTGTAGACTTTTCAAGGATCCTTTTACTTGACCCGTCAAGGCCCTTGACTTGTAGCATTCCTCTCCTTCTAGCGCTGCGATTCCGAAATTTCACCAGAACATCCCTTCAAGCTTCAACGCAAGATTCAATCATACCATCGAGCATCATGCCGCAACCCATGTGCCCTTCTCCACAGGGATGCCAACAGGTCTGGCACTCAAGTGCCGACGAGATCAGCGCGCACTAAATATAGAACTCGGCCCGCCCCGCACTGAACATCTAGAAGGATCCAAAGGTTTGCAAAAACCATCCGAGGGAAGGAGCAATACTGTAAGTTTCCTCATTCGTCTATGTACTCTGACCACAATTTGTCCACGTAAAGGACAGCGAGGAAATATCCGCAAAAACTCCCAACGCAAAGGTCGTGTCGACGGGTGAATGAAGAACAGTTGACAGGTCGGTGGTCCTGCGCCACGACGCAGCTTGCAGAAGTTGCCAGCTCAATCGTTTTATATACATGCAGCAGCCACCACTCGGCAGCTTTGGCCATCATATTAATGACAAGACTGTCCAGCGCAGGAGCATCGCTTTAGAAGGACAACAAAGCCCAGGATACGTATATATACCCCTTCACAGGCGAGCACGGGGTCGGTCACGGCCACGGCCACGCCAGCCTCACGACCAGCTGCACCTCTTGAACCACTCGGCGCGCAAAATGTCCCCCGTGCAGAGGCGGTTCTCGGGCGCATACGCGCAAATCCCCAGCAGGAGCGCCTTCAGCGCGGCCACTTCGTCCCTCGGCACCTCCATCGTCTTGACGACCCTTAAGACGCCGTCGACGGTCCTCATGCTGGACTTGTCCCCCCGCAGCACGCTGTCGATGCCGTACGGCTCGCCGTCCACGTCGACCCTCCTGCGCAGCATGTTGCCCTCCTCGTCGCGGTAGTCGCCGTGCTGCTCCCACCGCGACCACCACGGCTCCGGCAGCTTCCCGAAGAAGCTGACCATTTCGTCGAGCACCTCGTCCGGCCCGTACAGCATGTGGAACAGCGGCGTCTGCAGCCGGATCTCGAACAGGGTGCAGCCCAGCGCCCAAATGTCGCAGCTGAGCCCTACCCGGTCCTTTTGGTCGTCCACCAGCCGCTCCGGCGGCAGGTAGTTCTCCGGCGTGCCCAGGTCCGGCGGCGGCGAGGACTCGAGGTACAGCTGCCCGAGGCGGATCAGGCACACCTCCTCCCGCAGGTACTTGGAGTCGAGGCGCGACATGTCGGCCGCCGGGACGAGGTACCGCGGAGAAAAGGGCGGCAGCGGCCCGCCGTGGTCGGCGACGACGTTGCCCGGCTCTGGGTATCCTATTTGCGAGAGAAGCTCGTCCTCGCTCAGGCCGTCTAGCCCCGAAACTTTGAGCAGGATGTTGGACGGCCGGAAATCTGGTCGTGTTGTTAGCTTATACAACCTCTTTTTTTTCTTTCTGTCTTTTTGTCAAGACAGTCAGGGTCTCACCTCCGTGGCCGACGCCGCTTTCGTGCAGGCAGTTCAACGCCAGCACCGCCTGGTGGCACAGGTTTCTGAGAACCAGACCCGGGTGCTCGAGTCGCTGCCACAGGACGGGAGAGACACACTGGCCCAGCAGCGGGAAGACGATGCACTGGTGCGTGCCGTTGGGCCCGTAGACCGCGAAGCTGTCCAGCGGCAGGGCAATGTGCCGCGCCCCGGGGTTCGTCTGGTCGAGACGCTTCAGGATGGACATCTCGGGCACCCGATCCAGCGACACATCCGCCGTCATGACCTTGACGGCAACGTAGCGGTGGAGCTGGTGGTCTCGACACAGCCACACGGTGCCGTACGCGCCGTGGCCGAGTTTGTGAATGACGCGGTATCTCTGCGTGCCCAGGCGGTCGTGTATGTGTACCGGGTGATGGCCGCCTTCTTGGTACTCGTCCAGGTTCTCTACCTCGTCCTGCTCGCCGTCGTAGTAGGTCCCGTGCGCGGTGGATGCCGGCGCAAACGCAATGTCATCATACGAGAATTGTATTCCCGAATGCATCATGTCGATTCGGTCCAGCTCGCACTCCATCGTTACATTCATGTCTGTAGAGAAACAAGAGGAGGCAATCTGTTTTTTTGAGGCGAGGCGGTTATTTCACAGTGTCTCACTCGGTGTTGGGGCCAACACAACAAAGCGGACGTCAGGCACTGGGAGGCATTCCGGTTCGACAGGGGCAACAACTTTCCCCCAGAGATTCGTATCAGTGAAAAAGACGGTATGCAGTTGAGAATTTACATTTGTCCACTGGCGGAAATGAATGTCCATGTCGACTTGTCATGCCCTTTTTGAACCATCTCGGGAGGCGCCAACCCCCGCAGAGTCATTAGCCTCCATGTTGCCCACAAGGCGCTACGGCGGCCAATGCGACAGGCTCTTTGCTGGTTCGTCTTGTTCGGATTCGGTTGGGTTTGCGAGCTTGTTAAAGGTCACTGATTATGACCAGGATGGAAAAAGCTTGCGTTTTGGCAGGGCCGTTTGCTTTGGTGGCGTCGATCCCGGGCCGTGTGAGCGCTCCCCCTTGCGCAGTTCGTGCACGACGCTCAATCTGGTCGTCGAGAGAGACTTGAAAAACGTGGCCATGTCTCGGTGCAAAGGCCCGCGGTTATTTCCATTGATTGAGATTGACTTGGTTTCATAAAGCATGAGTGACGGCACATGTGCATTGGCCGGTGTCTGTTGCCGCTCATCATCAGAGGCGACCGCGTCGACAAAATATCGACATGCTGTTATGCGCATTGCAGCAAAAGAGCAGCCTGTCAAAGAACGCAATAATCTATTTCGCGATGGCGTTGGAGCAATGTAGTACTCCGTACTCCGTAGTCCATACCATACGGAGTAGTTTTGTTGTCCAATCGGGCAACGCGGAGGATGTGAAACGCGGGGGTCGAAACAGACTAGTAGTAGTACTAGTTGACCTTGATTATTTTTCACCCCGACAGCAAAGGCCCTGGATAGAGCTTAATTGGGATGATCCGTCACGGCACATTTGCGGTGAAAGTTGGTGATGGCTACAGGCGGTCACGAAACGACGACGCGCGCGCGTAGCAGCACCATAAACGCCCAAAGCAACATGCCCACTTTTTGGCCGTTGACTTCCAAGAGCTCCTCCCAGCAAAAAGTCACTCCCGTCACGCGAGTCGGCAACAAGAGCAACAAGTGCAGCCAAGACAATAGTCAACGGTTTCCAGCCTTGGGCCACAGCAGCAGACATGGGTTTCAGAGTCGTCCGATGGCTTCGGAATTTGCGGCGCCAGACCCAAATTTGTGGTTCATCCCTAGTCGCCATGAGGGCGAAAGCCAACTAGCAACGATCCAAATCGTGCCATCTCCCATCGTTGCCAAGTTGCCAATTGACCCTCTCTCTGTCTGCTGAGTATGACGCTCAAGTGGGGTCCAGCACCAAGCTTCTGAGTGGGGTCTCCCGCCCGGCTGGGTAAATAGTGGGTCGGGCCGCCCACTCGGGGCTGCAGCCCGTTTTGGCAACCCATCAAATGGCGCAGCCGAAAACACCACCAAAAAATATAACACGATGGAAAAATAACACAACAACAAAAAGAAATCGACGGAGACAGGACTCGAACCTGCGCGGGCGAACCCAATTGATTTCTAGTCAATCGCCATAACCACTCGGCCACTCCGCCTTGTTATTTGTTGCGAAATCGGTTTCTTAATCCATCTTGAGAAGCTTACACACAGACGAACCACGCTCGGCCCGCCACCCAAAGGGTAGTGAAACATTCCGAGCGATGAATTGTTCCCCAGTATGTGTGCTGCTCATGAGAAGGTGAAAATGGGTTGCTCATGAGTCATCCCGGGGAAATCACCAGCCGATATCTGATGGTAAACCCAGCGCTGGTCACCCACGATGGTGGTTGGAAGCTGAGCCAGAGCACTGTTCCCATACCCTATAGCACGAGCCGTGGGGGACAGCGGCGAAATCTAACGCGCAGTGTAAAGTCTTCTATTCTAAGCAATGTCAATCTCGGGAAATGAAAAAGACATTGCGCCGTGGGTAGCCAGTCTAAAATTCTAGGTCTTGGGGCAATTCGTGGCTTCTCGAATGTTGACATGTAGCCTACGCAGAAAGACAGCTAGAGTCATCACCAAATTCTGAATGCGGATTACGTGAACCTTGTAAAATGGCACACTTGCCAAGGAAGCAAACAACACGCCGGAATTTGTACGCTTCATGCCAAGCACTTCAACACACTCGTACACTATTGTTATGGATTGTTCACAGAGTGTATCCCTATGTGTTTTGCAATAACTTGAGCTCAACACGCAGTATGTTTTTTCCCCTTCTTGCTGCTCGGAAAATCAGCGGTAGTGTTACAAAAAGTATGCCCCGGAACGATTGTGATGACAATACCCCATTGGCTGCGACCCTTCCTATTGTTCAGTATTGACACAAGTCACATATTTACCGAGTACTCCGTATTTTTGATCCAGATCAGATCGTTGTGCAACGCATTTGTCGCTGTGAAGCGACCACTGAGTCTCAAGGCATTTTACTCGGAGCATCTCACCTTACTATTATTTGGACAATTTACGCGAGCTCTCTAGAGCCACGTCTTGCTTGTCCCAAAAATAGAGCCCTCACACATTAGGACCTAGCATCACTGTGTGCCGGTCTTGCGTTGTGGGCGACGTACCGCGTGCCGTGTCCTGCAAGGTTGGTGATGGCTTCAAATTTGCGCCATCCCGCACCACCTCGCTTGTTCACTCTGGGCTGAGGGTCTTCTTGTTGACCCAGGTCGCGGAGACAAATACTAAAAGTGGACCCATATCCAATCCAATGTCAGTCTGCAAAAAAAGTCGAGGCAAGCCACAAACATTGTGGCCAACTCGCGAGTCTTGTTGTAAGTGGAAAACGCAAAAAGAAAAGGACGACGGAGACAGGACTCGAACCTGCGCGGGCGAACCCAATTGATTTCTAGTCAATCGCCATAACCACTCGGCCACTCCGCCTGTTGTCTTTGTTGAAGGATGGTGAGTTATTTAATTATTTGAGGGCGTTTGTGCGCCATTTTCGACGTGGTGGAGATGGTGGTTACGCAGTCATCATCCATGATCCAAGTCTGTAAACGACCCACCGCCCCACCACCCCGCACAACCTGGCTCGCCCCACCTCGTCCCGCCCCGCTTCTAGTATTTTTCGCGGTTCTTCCTTTGGTGACTCGCACCTTCCCAATGTTCACGACTCTGGAACATGAGCACGAGTACCGCTAAACCAATTTCTTTCGTAAAAACGAAAGAAATTGGTTTAGCGGTACTCGTGACCACACTTACCCCTGCCACAACAATGCCGCCAACGTGCAACCTCGCAGCATGTTTGAACCACAATCACGTACGGTATTGTCAGTGGAGCGAGCGAGCGAAATATCAAGCTTCTATTGTGAAGGCACGGCCGGGCAAGGGAAAGAGTACTCAGGTTAGTGTACAGTGGCACTGCCACTGTACACTGCGGTCTGGACTCTGGAGACGGCCAAGAGGGCGAGTTGCGATCCATTCGTTGGTACATGGCTTTATACATGAGTTTGGGAAGCTACCGGCCAAGCCAACTAGTCGCTAATAGGTGGTGAGCTTGAAAAATGCTTGAAAATGCTAGACAACACGTTCTCATTCTAGATATAGGTCCAGGAGCTTCTCATCTCCATCGAACATACGCCCTGATGCCGCCTGGGTTGACCCCAAAGAGCACCGACAATGTTTCCATCTTTTTAGCTATGGAGAGCATCTCTATCTTCTCGAATAACTCACCATCCTTCAACAAAGACAACAGGCGGAGTGGCCGAGTGGTGTTGTCGTGGAGGACACACTTTGGAGTACCAGTGCCTCAACGCTGGGAGCTGTGTCGGGACACACACCAGAAATCATGTATCGATCAGAGCATTGAGTGATGGCTGTCATCATTGAAGCAATCACTGACGTTGCTACCGCAACGTCAGTGCACGTCTTGTCTCGGAACAGGGGTCGTACGAAGCTTACATCCCCAGACATGATGTTGAAACCAGTGCTCAATTAGTTGGATTCGACATCAACTTATATATTATACTATGAAAACATTGCATCTTGCATGCTATTCCGAATCTCGGATACTTGCCAGCTTTCCGCACCGGCTGTGGCCTGCTTGCGCCTCTGCATTGGCTGCTTCATCCACAAAGAATGACCGGTACACACCGACACTGGTGGCGATTGACCCATGCTTCTGATGCGGTGACAAGAACGTCATGTCCTATCATCAAAGGATGGTTGTACACGTCGTGCAACGTGTTATCCGACAGTACGCACGTACTATCCCATCCCAGACGGGGAATAATTTCGCTTCGTGCTCGATTCGCTACGAAACGCAACTCGGCCCGCGCCGCCATGGCCAGAAAACGCCAAACACGGAAAATCAAGCTGAAAAGATGCTCCAACCAAAGCAAAAAGGCCCAATCGAGGCCAAATACATGACTTGTCGCTGACAAGGGAGGTTCGCGGGGACCTAGACCGAACAACATGCAGCAGCCCTAGGCATTGTGGCGTTCTTATCACCACACGCAAATGGCAACTTGTTGACGACGTCGGCATCACTGAGCATCTTGTCAAGCGCCTCATTGTCGTGAAGTGTGCCATTCACAACAACTCCGGCAATCGCGTCAATGTTGTCAATGTTTTCGACCGGATTCCCCCTCAGCAAGACCATATCCGCCATCTTTCCCGGCTCAATCGCCCCCAGCTGGGAGAGCATATTCAGGGACTCGTACGCATTAGTTGTCGCAGTTTGAAGCGCCTGCAGCGGCGTGAATCCCGCCTTGACCATCAGCTTGAGTTCCGTGTGTGTGGCGCCGTTCGGGCAGAGGCCTCGCCCCTGCGGCGTGTCGGTGCCGGCGAGCATCCGGGCACCGGCTATTCGCAAGTTGTTGGCCAGGCCGAGGCGGCTCTGCGACGGCCCTTGGATGAGCGTGCCCGTCACCCAGAGCTGCTTCTCGCCGATCGTCTGGGTGAGGTTTGCGTCGTCGGGCGGAATGCGACTCATGTGCTCGATGAAGTTCATCCCCTGGTCCACGGCCTCTCGCGCGTCGATCGAGTCGGGGACGTGGCCCCCAAACATGATGTTGTTCTTTTGGCACGCTGCTGCTATGGCTTGAAACACGGGCCGGCTCGGGCGCAGGTGGACCTTGATCTTGTTGACGCCTTGCGCCATGAGGTTCTGGACCTCGCTTTCCACTGCTTCGGGATCTTGCAGCCTCTTGACCGTTTCGAACCGCGAGTCCTCGCCGTCGAGCATCTCGCACGTTGTGAATATACGCGGGCCCAGCAGCTCGCTTTGCCCGATTCTTTGCACTGTGTTTTTGACGGCGTCGCAGTTGCTGCCGAGGTCTTGGACGGTCGTCACGCCGTTGGCTAGCAGCGCGGGGAGCACCGAATTATCCGTCGTCGCGAAGCTCGCTGGGTTGTTGCTAAAGTATAAGTGGACGTGCATGTCGGCGAGGCCCGGCATGACGAACATGCCCGTGGCATCGAAATTGTTCTCGGCCCCCGGATTGATCGCTTCGCTTTGCATGCTCACAATCGAGTTGCCGTTGATTAGAATATTCTGCGACTCCTGGACTTGGCCCGTCGCCATGTCGATGACACCGACATTATTGATAGCCAGCGTCTGGGCTTGTATCAGGTTTACATAGGATGACCCTACTACGCAGGCCGCCTGTAGAATCGTTCGTGTATGCATTGCTGTTGTAAATTTGAATTATGTCCACAAAGGGCACAAGTATATGGCGTAATAAAGGAATTGTATGTTTACAATATTGTGGCCCCAAAGGGATTGTTGTAAAGAGCTTTCCGCGAGCACTAGCTTCAACGAGGAGGATGCCGGGGCCTCGCATTTTAAACCGCCAACTTGGTTGGGATCTCTATGCAAAAAGATTAGACGGCTCTTTTGTTCCTTGCCGGCCGGCCCGGCTTCCAGAACGCTACCCATGAGCCCACGGAGATTTTAGGTCGTTGAGGACTGAGATCGGAAACAGCCAGATCTGCGACCAGAAACTGTTGCAGGTTGACGGGGAGAGGGGCCAGAAGCCCCTTCTAACACGGCGGCGGAAGCTTGCTTTCCGCGTCTACAGAGATTTTTAGAGAGCTCTTACAGGAGCTCCGATTGACGGGGGTTATTCTCTTCAGTCTGGATTTTCCGAAAGGTACGGGAGGACGCGAGGACTTGCAAGGACTACGCCCGCGAACGCCACAACCGTTACTTTGATCTAGGTGCTGGAGCGATCTTGGAACTATCCTGCCTGTCGCGAGCAGAATCCCCTGGAAAATAGGCAGGCTCGTGGCTTGTCTTGTAGGGATTTGTGTACATGTGTAAGAATCTGTCGTCTTCCATGTGGTTGATCCCCCCACCTTGATCTTGATGCCGTCTGGGGGAGGTACGGCGCATGCACCTTTGTCTTCTGGGAGCATGGTGTCTAGTTTATCAACTGGCCCTTTCATTAGCCAAAGAGTCACTGGTGTCTAGAATGGAAAAGAACACGGGATTGAAGTCGGGGAAGGAGAATCTTGTTTTCACTCTGACGAGCTCCTAATCACTGGAGCACGATGCTCAATAACTGACTCGTTAAGCGCGGACCATGACACACGTATCATGTATCCGACACACACGCAAAATAATGCATAAAAATTACAATGACTTCAATTTTCTTTTAAACTTTCCCGTCGAAACCAATCATCTTACATGAATCGATACGGTGGACATTGGTCGGTATCAAGTCCAGCTGGTGAGCCAAAAGGCACTGGTCATCTCCAAGCGCGGACATCTTGCGTGAAGGCATTGGGATAAGGTTACATTGAGAATAAAATAAACATTTGCATGAGTTCAGCAGCGTCTTTGTCCTCGTCGGGTCTTATAGTCATGTCGTGTGTCTCATCTGTGTGTGATCCGCGTCATGGTGTTCTCCTACCAAGCGTATGCAAAAGTTAAATTGAGGATGGGAATAATGTCGCCGATCTAGTATGGATCAGTACTATTAGAGGCGAGGTAAAGAGTAATTAACCAGATCAGGTACCTGGTTATTGCCCTTTATATTCTAATATATTAGTATATACTTGTTAATAAAGAAATATATTATACTATCTTCAGGTATGTCTCCTTATACGTAAATATATTAATATATAGTTCTTACCGGATAAATACACTCTACCAGATTGTTTCTCTGTCAGAATGTCAATCAGAGTACGATTGTTATCTACACGGCTGTACAGCATTCTTGGGCTTATACTTCCCGGCGTGAGCACACTGTCGACCTCTCATCGCTTCTTCCGTTGCTTCGGAGTCCAAAATAACGCGATAAGCTTTACAGCTACCACCCTCATAGACAGTCTGCCAGCAGTGCCACAACACATGTGCTCCCAATCGTTTGGATAACGGTTCATATCCAATGCATAAAGAAACGTACTGGTCCTGATGTAATAGGGCTTGTCTGTCCAACCAAGCCATGTCTAACGCGCAAGACAAGTAGGACACTACCCCAAGAATTCCTGGCCCAATTGAAAATAATTGGTTGTCCACAATAGTAGATGCAGCTGAGTTGACATTGTAGCCTAGTCTTGTAAGGGAAAACGGAAGATCTACCAAATTAAGACTCTTGGCAGAGTCGTAAAAACACAGAATATTAGCGGTGGGGCGGTTATCGTCGTCGTCGTTTTGCTGTCGCTGCCATCTTTGTAACTTGCCGTATAAATAAAAAAAAGACGCCGGATTCTCACTAGCACTGCTTCTTTCATATTCCATTTCCTTCTATTTTACAGTTACTACTTACAAGCCACTTTGCGCCTTGCTCTTGTATTCAGGAGAATTTATTGGCTGGACCCATGATTTCAGAAAAGTTGGCACCTGTCGTGTTGATTCCTGCCAGCTGTAACACTCTCTTGGTAGTTGCCCAGGCTCCTGCCCTAGTAACGAGATGACCGGTCGGGGCACAGGATCAAAAATTACCCAGATATCTAGTAAAAACAGCTCCATCTCTCTCCTCTTTTCCCTCTTTATTCTTCTTCTCCCGCAGGACCAGCCACAAAGCTGTAAGTACGTTGCCACGTTTTCCCTTGTGGATTGCCTCGTTGAATGATGAAAAACACTTCCATCAATATCGAATTCCTTGATTTCTGTTTTTTTAATTGATCAAGTGTCTCTTTTCCAGTATGGAAATCCCTTTCCACATCTCCATCACCCACTCAATCCTGCCTCACCCATGCGGCCAATTGACATTTGAACTGTATTTCTGGAACAACTTTGCTAACTTTTACGGTTGATAGATCTTTACCAAGAGTAGTTTTCACGTTTTCCCCCAAGTTTGTGCTATGCTGACTACTTTTCTTTCCAGGTTACCCTTCAAGAGTGAGCAATTACTCCCTCCGTTCAGAGGACCGTACATGAATTGCACACTGACACAGCCATTGAATGCGACAGAACCGATAAAGTTCAATCGTAAGTTCATTTGTCATGCAATCAATGTACGGTAATGCTAACATCATGGTTGCAGATTTACTTACCGCCGTTGTACGTTGACCCTTACCGCTCGAGCCGCTGCCTGAAAAAGACATTTCTCCGACACTCTGAATTTTGGCCTCTTCGCTAACGACTTACAATTTGTGCTCACAAGCCAGTCGAATAAATTTTTGTAAGCCATACAGGTGTCATTTCAGGGGTTTAGGCAGCACTAATATTGGAACGCAGTTTTTCGTACGTTGAACGTGACGCAACTCAGGCTTTCTACGACCCAAATTCAATCAGTCTCATCTTGTCACCTCCAATTCTTCAATTTATACTGACCAATTCATCCTTTACGCTCTAGATTGAAATCATTATTTCGGGACGTAAGTCTAACACGTACCTGCATTTTTGATATATTCATGTTGACCAGTCTCAGCAGCCTCTCTGAAGTACGTGAGTGCCTTGCACCACGATGGCCGACTTGTCGAACACCTCTTCACCGTACCTGCTCATAACCCGATCTCCCAATCTTCTGACGCAAAATTGTTCATTCTCTCTAATTTCTCTCCAAGAAAAATTTGTGAGAGCACGCGCCAAGCCATTTACTCAGACCGACAACTGACCCATCACAACAGAAAGATGTCTCTTCTCCCAGCCCGCGTACGTTGCATCTTCTCTTATCCCATTATAAATTTATATACTGATACCCAACTGTTTTCAGATGGGAGAGTACGCAGTTTCGGCCCCTGGGGCCCCTGCCGCCGCCGCTTCCGCCGCTGCTGCTGCTGCCTCTGCTGCTGCCGCCGCCCCCGCCGCCCCCGCCGCCCGGAAGAAGGGCAAGAAATATGCTGCGAAGCGGCAGCAGCAGAGGTCGACGTGCTACAATTGTGGCCAATTGGGGCATTATGCCCGAGACTGCCGGCTCCCCCGCCACCCCGCCGCCGCCGCCGCCGCAGCGCCACGTGAGTATTATGTACCCTCTGGGTAATAAAGTATTTTAACTAATGAATAGTGTACGCCGGCGTTGTTAATAATTTTTTTTTCAGTGGCTCGGCTGGTGTTTACCTCAAATATATACGGCTGTTGTTCACGTAAGCTATATGACATGACACACCAGACTCTTATTTAAGCTCTTGCTAATGAAATACGGGAATTTAGGGGCCTTCGGGCACAATGCCTCCTGGTGGCCCCCCAGCCAATCCAAATGGGGGGGTGAAAAAGAACAAGAAGAAGAAGGCCAAGGCCGAATTGGCCAAGAAAGCCGAGGAGGAGGAGGACAAGAAGAAGGTCAAGGAGGAGGTGGACGACGAATTTTTTTAGTCTTTTGTTGGTTCTTTTTTTAAAGAAAATATTACGCGGGTTTATCGGGCGGCGGGTATTGACTTCTTAACACGCGCTTTGTGATATCATGTCCTTGTCCAGAAAGCATCAGCAAAGTCCCTGCTCCTTTATATTATTGGCACGTTTATCCCAGCCGCTACATTTGATCTATTTACACTAAGCTACCTGGAGTTTAATTTTGTCTAGCGTAACAATAACAACAACAACGACAACAACAATAATAACAAGAGCAATAATAACGAGAACAATAACTATAGTAGCAATTTCAAGAATTTTGATTTCTTATTTAATTCTTCTTTATATAAATTAAAGGATATCCGTGATTTCTTTGCCAAAATAGCCGCCTCCTGTCTAGTATCAGATAAAATTGCATCCCTTGATAGCGATGACGAGATTACAGATTTAGGCAACCGCGTCAAATCTTGGTACCGAGACGGATGAGACAACGTATACGTCTTTTCTGCTGTCTCGAATCTCCAAAGGCTGAATGAAGAGAAAGCTCGTCCGATTTCTGGAAACGGATCCATCGGCTACGGACATGAGCCTCGTGCCACTTACGGACTTTACGAAAAAGCCGTCACAGACAGGGTGGGACATCCATTGCTGAATCATGTCGGGACTCCAGGACGACTTTTGTGATAAGATGAGGATTGCTGGAGGTTGGAAAATTTCACCTCCCTATCCCGAAAATAGCTGCTCCATCCGGACTGATGAGAGCCAGATTCACGGTTTTTGGCATTATCCTTCCAAGGCATCCAAGATTGGGTGTAAAGCCATGCGACCAGGCCTGGCAACAGAACCGTTCCAATTCACAAGGTGCAAGTATTGGTACCATTGTACCGTTATCATTGGATTGACTAGAGAGTAGGCAAATTTCGAGAGTCCCCCCCCTCCCCGGGAATGCTCAAGCGACGTAATGCGGAGGATTTCGTCTCGGTGACGGACAACAAAGTATAGAAAGACATTCGTCAATAAGATCAACACGATGCTTTGGCCACATGGTGTCGGTCGCTAAATCGCACGCCGCCCATACCAGGATCCGCGTCTGATGTTGATGATGCTTGGCGGGAAACCCCAGCGGACAGTTGCTTATTGTAAAGACGGACCCCGTACTTCGATACTCTAGTATTCGTAACAAAAGAAAGGGCAAAAGGTCCTTGTCCGGTTAAAGTCGAAATTGGTGCGTGGGCCGATTTGCATGGTCTCCTGAATACAGACGTGTTGGAGGAGATCTGAAGCGACAAGCAGGCCTGGCAAATGCATTACTCTATCATGAGCGCTTTTTGACGCTTTTCGCCCAATCAATTCGCACTCAAACGACCCGATTCCGTCGAAATCGACGTTGCGCTCAGCATGCAAGCTCCACAATAGCATTTGTGCATCGCCTTAAACTAGACCAGCACGCTTCATGATGCGTTTGACGATGCCCAAAGAGATGTTGAACCTACCCGTGCATAGAAAGAATCTTTCTACTTTGGTCGCTGCAAGGCCTAGAATATCGCCTCATTAATTTATTTGTGTTTATTCTGATGTCTCCCAGAAGCCTGTCCCACAGGACCTTTGTCGCAATCATTACAGCTCGTGAGAACCATGATGCCCAAACCATGGAGTGTTGCTGGAGAGCGCGTGGCAAGGGGATTCACGACAAGATCTCTGGTTTCAACCTACCGTGCTCATAGGGCCTCAATAAGAGTGATTGGGAATTGGCGACGGCGTCTAATTTAATTCAAGCTACATTGTCTTCAGTTGCTGCCAGCCCGCCAGCAAGTTGTCTCTGGAGACAAAACTACCTGGGAAAACAGCGAGCTCTGAATCACTGGCGAGACGGGTGGCTGGCCATGCTCTTGAGTGGATGGTCAGCCATCAGGATAGTGAAAACGTCGTGGCGAGGACTTGCGATCGATGAGGTTTGACCAAGATCAAGCCACCGGTCTTTGGGTCTGGAAACGGCTCTGGAGGATACGAAGTCCTCTTAAAAGGGACCACGAAAAGATATCCGCATTAGTATGAGTATCCAAGAGCTTTATCTGCAGGTTGCTAATCAACCACGAAAGAGGTCTCAAGCAGCGTGCGATGAGAACCGAAAAATTTGGGTATTAGTTCCAAACGCGATTCGCGCGACGATTGGCTCCAGCAGCGGGCGATTTTCCCTTCTTTAGCCCAAACTTTGGTCGCTAATTCCTGTTGTGTATAATTATGAACTGTGTATATTTAAAACTTGAGCCCCTATCAGTATGCAAGACATCATCATATGACTATTGTTAGCTTAAACTTCAAAGTAAGGTGGGGTTGTGCGCATTTTCTCAATATACATAGTTCGATGCTATGACACAAGACTCGTAGTGGGAGGCAAAACATTGAGGGGATGCAAATAATTCAAGTACCTGGCTGTCGCGCTCCATATTATGATATACTGTAGTATACCAGGGTATACTACTTAAGTACTGTATCTGCCATAGACTGTGCATTGCGACGCTGAGAAGCGTGGGTGAGGGAATGGGGGGAAAGTCGCTCGATATCTTCTTGCTATCCAACTCACTATTAAATTCGGAAAAAACTCACCAGGGGATAGCTGCCATGTGGTGCTCCTTTCCTGTCACGTCCGACTTGGTGAGTTTGGGGATTGTCTAGGGTAGGCTGATTCAGTGTTCTACGGAGTACGATCGGTTCCGACCGGAAGAGAACTTGCAGCGCATCAAGGTATGTTAGTTTGCGGAATGTGCTATTCATGTCCCATTGCCTTTGGTTTTGCTTTGCATCGGGCAATTTGCGCTTGTGTCGTTATTTGACGGCGGCGTTGGTATAAATGGTGCAAGATGTAGGACTGTCAAGTAAAGAAGCCTTGAGTGACACAAGAGTGCATGCAAGTCACACCATGACTGGGGGGAGAAAATATTCACAGCGCACCACGAACACGTGTGTTTCATGCGTGACCTTGAGGGCTGTATTGATTTATGGATTTTGTCGTACAGTACTGATATTGGCGCGCGTTACAAGTTTTGATTCCCGTTTCGCCCTTGATAGGTCGCGACAAGACAGTCTTCAGCTACAATGGCAAAAAGAGGTGCAAAATAGAGGCAAATGAACAGCAAGACAAAAAAAAAAAAAAAAAGAAAGAGACAGAGAGAGAGAGACTCCCCCCGGTGTACACAAATTCCCAATTACTGGAATAGAAAGGAAAATAATCAGGCAGCAGAATTCCTGCAACAGCAAGTGGTTCGATCAAACCCAGCGTGCCCAGTCAAGATGTTTGCTACCAGACCACATTCATGCTTCAACCCTCTTCGTTCAGGTCATGAGATGGATCATGGATTGACCCCAAGTGCCTCACGACGCGACACGTTCATTGGTTTGTGGTAATGGATTGCTCAGAGTAAATTGCATTATGGCCGGGCCTGTGCTGCCATTGGATGATTTTGCACCGCGATGGTGCCGCAGGGTGCCTCAGGGTGCCTCATTGTGCCTGAGGCAGAAGTACCGATGTGGACGGGCCGAGAAATACGCGGCTGGTCTGAGGAATACGTCTTTGGTGAGAGTGCTGGCACGGCGCTGTGATGCCTGGGGACATGGGGAACAGGGGTTTTGTTCTTTTGTTCAATGTTCAACATTCAATTTTTTTCTAGACAGTGCTTCTGTCGGTATTAGATGGACCACCGCACTGTATGCGGGCATATTTCTCAGCCCACATTGGCAGGACCAATTTACAAGCACTGTATTGTGCACTGTCGTAATAGGACTAAACAAATCGTATATGCACCGTGCGCAGACCGTCTCCGTGCGCGTAAATCCCTGATCGCCATGCACACTGTATCTGCATCTAGGGACCTGGTGCCAGATTCCGGGCTCGGGACTCTGGCTGTCTCGCATCCGGCCTGGACATTAAAATTGATGCCTCCAGTCTCTGCTTCCGCCTCCACACAGCCAGCCAGGCGGCATGACATGCACTTCAGCCTCTTGTCCGCCAGAATAGACGTTTTCCATGTCCATCGCGACAATCGTCTCCACGGGCTACCTCAAGTGCGGACGGGAGACGCTCTAGCTAACATCGCGGCCACGACCGAGGCTGCGGAGCGCGTGCTGACTTTGCTAAAGGGCAGCCTCGCACGTTGGCTTCGACTTGGTGAAATTTCTCCTCTGTTACAGCTCTGGCCGTTCCATGCCCGGCCTTGGGTGAGTGACTTACTGTGAACTCAGACCAGGCCCTCTCTCTCTCTCTCTCTCTTTCTCTCGCCCAGCCCCCAGCCCAGCCCAGCCCAGGCAAAGGCGAAACTCTCCGTCCACCTTCACACCATCTCTTCCCCCATCATCATTCATCCATATCCATTCTTTTTTTTTCTGTCGCCTTCATTCCTTGCTTTGCCCCCATCGCGCACATCGCTCCTCACCGCGAATATATCCTCCCCGTCGCCTGCAGCTTTGCGCATTACCTCTGCTGCTCCGCCCTCCGATTTGCTTCGACCGCCGCGACCGAGTCTCTCACCCCCCTGCCCTGCCGTTCTGCGTCTGCCGTCCGCCGTCTGTCGTCTGCCGCGACTGGTGTCGACTGACTGACTTTCGCCCCTCTCACCCGCGCCACGCCAAACGGCCACACCGGCTTGAGCTGCTTGGACTGTTTTGCTCTGTGCCGTCGTCGTCTTTTGCTCCGCTACTCACGGCCTGGCATCGGATTCGTGGGGTCCTTGAGGCACATTGTCTTTTTTCTCTTGACCTCAGTCCTCGCCGGGCGTCCGCTGTCACCGTGATATCCTCACCTTACAACCCCCCCTCCACCGGCTCGCTCGCGTCGCAGCTACTCATATACACGCCGTCATCATGGCCATGAACCCGAATATGGGCATGGCCAACATGAACCCCATGGGCGGTGCTGTCGGCGGTGCGCCAATGCCCATGATGAACAACGGTGTTGCCATGAATCCTCAGCAGGCTGCTGCCGCCGCCGCCGCCGCGAGACAGTCACAGCTCGACAGCCAGCGCGGCGTTCTCAACACCTATATTTACGAGTACTTCCTCCGCTATGAAATGTTCGACTGTGCTCGTTCGCTGTTGTCCAGCAATCAGCAGGTAAATGTCCACAAGGACGGAAAGGGTGGCAACGCGGCCAATGGCGAAGATCCCATGGACACAGACTCCAAGGATGATTTGGATAAACTGCCCGATGGCCTACCGCCTCCCAAACTCCCCATGCCCGCGTCCGACTCTTCGTTCCTGTACGAGTGGTTTTGTCTCTTTTGGGATATTTACAATGCTCAGCGTGTCAAAGGTGGCAATGGCACTGTTAACCAATATGTCGCTCACACTCAGGTACGTTTGGACTTTAGCTGCTGTTCCTCACATCTTGCCACGCCTGTAACATCTTGAAATCAACGTGTCTTGTCCCGCATCAACTAATGTCAAGTTCCTTTACAGCAACAGTCTCGATTGAAACAAAACCAGCAACAAGAGCTTCTGCGTCAGATGCGCCCCAGTGAACTTGCGCAACAACAATATCAAGCCCAGATGATGAGAATGCAGAATGGCAACATGAATATGGGCATGAAGCAGCAGAATACCCTCGCCCGTGCTGCCATGGCTAATAATCAGAATAAGTACGCTCTCATTCAAACCATGACTGTGTAAAACGACACAGTTGCTAATTGCCATGTCTCGATCTAGTCCTCAGATGATGATGCAACCAAACAAGCAGAACCAGATGCAACGTGATCCGTCTGGCATGGATCAAAACCGCGATCGCCCGTCATCACCCGCGTCCGGAGAGAATGCGCCGTCACCTTCCAAGCGACAACGTATTGATGGAGGAGCACCCTTTAACCCTAACCAGCCAGGAATGGTGGCTAACGGTCGACCCGCTCAAGGCATGCCCGGACAGCAGATGGCGAACACCCCAAATATGGCCGCTGCTCACCAGATGTTGGCTGCCAATGGCATCAACCCGAATAGCTTAAATCCGCAACAGCTCCAGAACTTTATCAACGCCCCGCCAGCCGCCCAGCAGAAATCGATTGCGACGTACTCTCAGAACCTGCAACAGCACCATGGCTCCCAGATGGGCAACAAGCAACAGATGCCAAACGCTGGGGGGCCTCAGAACCAGGGCTCGCCCATGATGGGACCAGGACCAGATGGAACTGCTCTTAATGCCTTCTACAATCCCACCGGTGAAATGGGGGGTCCAGGGGGGATCCGGCCGGGCCCTGGCGGTGCCCAAGCCGCTGCTGGCAGCAATCACGCATTGCAGGACTATCAGATGCAGTTGATGTTACTGGAGCAGCAAAACAAGAAGCGTCTAATGATGGCTCGCCAGGAGCAGGATACCATCACTGGTATGCCCGCAAGAGACGGAGCTGCTCCCGGTGCTCCAGGCCAGCCAGGTCAAGGGCCCAACGGCCAGCCCTTCCCCGAGGCTTCTCCGCAAGCGATGCGATCTGGGGCGTCACCAAACCCCGCCGACCAGATGAAGCGTGGCACCCCTCAGATGAACAATTCGGGCATACCATCACCGGTTCCTGAAGGTGGCCAATCGCGCGACTCCCCTAACCCTGCCATGAACTTCATGGGTAACCAAGTTGACCCCAACATGGCACCTCACTTCTTCAAACCCGGCACGGACATGACCCAGGCTCAGATGAACGGTATGAGACCACCAAGCTCACACCCGGGCCAGCCATTCAATAGCCAGATGAATCCGCAGCAAATGATGGCCGCCCGCCAAATGCAAGGGCAACAGGGACAGCAAGCCGGCCAGGGCGCACCGGGACAATGGCAACAGGGTCCTAATGGCCAACCGCCGCAGGGTATGCAACAGAACCAGCAGGTGCAAGGAACGCCGCAACCGCGACCGATGGGCCCGCCTTCAGCTCCTGCCGCCACTGCAAATGCAAATAGTCGAACGACTGCATCACCCCAGCAAGCTGCGGCCGCTCCTCCGACGCCAAGTCAAGGAAACAAGCCTGCGCCCAAGAAGAAGGAGACGAAGGCTGCCAAAGAGAAGGTAAAGGATACACCTGTCCCTCGCTCAACACATTTTCCATTGTTATTTTTTTTTTTTTTTTGCTCTGGAACTAACATATATACAGCGTGCCGCTGCCGCAAAGAAGGCCAGTCAAAATGCCAATGCTGCAGGAGCTGCTACAGCAGGTGAGAACTCGGGCGAGACAGAGGCTACACCAGCGACGCCTATTACTTCGACCAACTCGGGATTCAACAAGAATGCGCCCAACGGGGCTGCTGGCGCCAATGCGCAGGCTACCACGGCCGCGACTGCCCCCACTGCTCCAGCTGCTGCGCCGCCTCCTCAAGCAGCACCTGTGCCGCCTCAGACCCATGGCGATCCAAGTCAAAACGGAATGATGGACAATTTTGGCAGTATTGTAAGTTTGCAAAGGAGTATTGCATATATCTGGCGTCCCACTAATTGCCTTCTTAGATGGAGTTTGGATCTATGGAGCTTGCCAACCCCCTGCAATCCGGCGATGTTCTGAACGACTTTGATTTCGACTCGTTCCTTCATGAAGACAACACTGAGCCATTCGACTTCAACGGCTTCTCCAGCATGGAAGGAGGCGATCCGATTGGAGCCGACTAAAGGTTAGCGATACGGGAACAAATCAAACATGCATATATGCAAGGATGAAAAGACGAAGACAAGTTTGTGAATTTCTTATGGCTCTGACCAGTGTTTCTTCTACTTACTCTGTGTGTCATTGTGGCTCAACTCTAATCTGGCATCATTCGACACGGCGTTTCAGGGGGCTTTTACTATATCATGGAATTTCCTTTTTTTTTTGTTTTTATGCGGCGATCCAGGCTCTCGGGAGAGAGAGGTTACGGATTACAGATGGGAAAAAAGAGCCGTTGTTTGTTGAGTGCCATCTCTCTGTATTCCTTTTGATTCTTGTGTTATTTCCCCTCCGTCCCCCCCTCTGTGTGTGGTTTGGCTCTTTGAGAGTGTTTTTTATTTATTTTGACGTGTCACTTTGACTTGCTGCGGGGAATGGCTGGGTTTCAGGCAGGTGCAAGGAAATCGAGGAGTTGTCGTTACCGTCTCCCGAGTGTTTATGTTTGGTCTACGTCGAAAGCGGTCTTCGAATATATCATACCACGTCCTGCATGCCGATCAATCACAGTGATAACGGTGCTTCGACGCCTACTTCTTTGCCGACTCGAGATGAATGTTCTGATGACTCTTGACAAATCTAGAGGAGAATTTGGTTCCACCTTGGAACATTGGATGTATGACCATTATATTGACATAGATTTGTATGCGAGTCCAACTCAGCAAACCTAGATGAATGACACCTAAACGCCACACTCCATTATGAACCCATCAAGCTAGGACTAAATGAGGATTCTGTCCCCAGAGCGAATCAATCATCCTCAGGGGGCAGCTCGTCATCGATATAGCGCACCAACGAAACCCTCATTTCAGTAGTGTCATTTCCCCGCAGCACATCGCTGATAAAATGCGCCTCCACCTGCATCTGTACCATTTCCAAAGCACCTCTCAGCACGCCACACAGGATATTCGAGTACCATAGTTCGTCCTGGGCTCGCCCGTCGTCCGGGAGCTCGACAAAGTCGGCAAAGGGATTCTCGTCGAATAGCAGCGAGAACTGGTTATTGTCGGAGGTCCAGTTGGTTATTTGGGGTGTGATGTTGAGGAATATTTTGAAGCCGACCTGATTTTCGTCAGTGAACTAACTGGACGAGGGATGCGGCCGAGAGACATACTCTTGCAATCATGTCGGCTGTTTCCCTAAAGTTTGCACACCGCTTCATGGTGTTCGACTTGGCGAGGTAGTCTTCTATTAGGCGTAGGCCAATGTTGTAGCCCATCTTGTCCAGTTGCTTATTCACCTCGGCGTAGTCATTGTCAAAGTCCTTGCAGAGCTGGGCTACGACGGTGCCGTACGTGAGGGTGACGAGTTCGGCGTTGACTTTGTCGATGCGCGTCCTGAGCGGTTAGATGACCGGCGGGTAAGAGGGGGGGAGACGGAGGCGCTCACTTCCATATTCTGGACATGTTAGTTGGGCACTTGGTCTTGCGATGGGAGTGACTGGACGTACTCTTCGCCTACGCGGGAGGCTTTGCTCGCCGCCATGATGAAGGCGGGGCGAGGTGTGGTGTAGGAGGTGGCTCGATTGCTCGCAATGCGGAATCAGTGACGGATTGGTAAGGAGAACCGTTACCCGGAGAAGCTTTACAAAAGGTAGACTGTCGTAAACTACCCCAATTAGAAGAGCTTCGTCGCAAGTACAACTAATCCGCTGTGCTCGAAGCTCAGTAGCGGGGACGGAGGTGGTCACAGGCGTACGTACAGCAACAGAGGGAACAATCACCGGCCCGACCGCCAATCGCAGACCCGCAGTGGGAGTTGGAGCTCAACCCCAGTTTTTCGACATGGAAAAAGTTCCCTAGCTGCGATCACCACGGCCGCAACACGTACATGGTGACGCGATAAATTCGATTTTTGGCAGTTTGCAGACGCACCGACTTGTTACACTTCGAGATACTGGACAGCCGAATATCTCAGCATCAGCCTTTTCCCCTCTCAGCTCCACCAAAATGTCTGCCGAAAAACGTCCCGCAGAGGACGACCCCAGCTCGTCACAAATGCTTGTCAAGAGGCAGAATGTTAGCACGTCAGAGGGTGCTCTGGCGCGCCTGAATGCGTCCAGCAATGCATTGGTTCAAGCGGTGTGTAAAAGTTCACCCGAATAGACGCGAATTCGGCTAATGTTTATTTAGAATGCGCGAACGAGCGCACTGCAAGCTCCGGTGATGGAGCTGTCGGGGCACACGGGGGAGGTTTTCACAGCCAAATTTGATCCGACGGGCAACTTGATCGCATCGGGATCCATGGACAGAAGTATAAGTAAGTAAATTGACGAGGCGGCGCGGTCCGCAGCCCGAGAATATGCTAATAGAATACCTTTAGTGCTCTGGAGGACGTATGGCGACTGCGAGAATTACGGTCTATTAAACGGGCACAAGGGCGCCGTTCTCGACCTCCAGTGGTCGCGGGACTCGGAAATATTGTACACCGCATCGGCGGACATGCACCTTGCCAGCTGGGACCTGACATCCGGCACGAGGATACGCAGATACGTGGGGCACGAGGAAATCGTCAACGCTGTAGACATCACCCGACGCGGCGAGGACCTGATCATCAGCGGCAGCGACGATTCCACCATTGGCATCTGGGACCCGCGCAGTAAACACGCCATTGATTATATCCAGACCGACTTCCCCGTCACGGCGGTGGCCATGTCTTCTGCCGGAAATGAGATCTTCGCAGGCGGCATTGACAATGACATTCGCGTGTGGGACCTGCGCAAGAAGTCGGTTGTGTATTCTTTGCTGGGACACTCGGACTCCATCATGTCGCTTAAAGTGTCGCCCGATTCTCAATCACTGGTCTCGTACGCCATGGACTCGACTGTCAGGACGTGGGACATTCGTCCGTTTGCACCTACGGAGAGACATATCCGCACATTTGACGGCGCGAATGCCGGCGTGGAGAAGAACCTGATGGGCGTGAGCTGGGACGCCGACGGCAAGAAGATTGCCGCGGCGTCGGCGGATGGAACTGTGGTTGTGTGGTCGAGTCAGAATGGCAAGTTGTTGTACAAGTTGCCTGGGCATAAGGGGACCGTCAACTCTGCCGAGTTTACGCCGGGCAAGGAGCCGATATGTAAGTTATATCAAGACCATTGTTTTGACGCGCTCGCTAACTTTTGGTAGTGCTCTCCGCCTCATCGGATAGGACTATGCTTTTGGGAGAGTTGAAATGATCCTGAAATAAGGCTGTCTTGGTGGCATGGACTACGAATCACGGAGTCGCAATCAATAAGGGCAAGGGCAAGCCGAGCAGAGCGATTCGGATGTACGCTGGAGCAAGCCGGTTCGTCGTCAGAAGGAGAATTAACCCATCCAGCGTCACTGCTGTAACAACAATCCTGTCCATGGCTGGCGGGCTAAAAGAAGCACTGGAAGCTGTCATTTGCGCAGACGACACCGCCCACGACGTGGTCAATGGTCTCGATTTGAAATTTGGAACGCAAGTCATGGAAGACGAAAACGGCGTTTTGGGACCTTGACGACTAATCTGTTTACGGTGCTGGAAGTCAATCTTGATTAATGTACGAGAAGCCCTATGAACTGCGCGGCAGTTGTCTTTGCTAGAGAAAGAGCAGTTCCTGACGAGATAGAAGACTAGGTCTGCGCAGTCGCGCTGTAATATACAAAGCCTTTGTCAAGTCGAGATATGCGCCGTGAAATCTTGACTCGTTGCCTGTCTCGAAATGATTTGGGGTTTCTATCTGCAACTTCAGTTGTACCTGCAATCGAGTGAGGAATATACATCTCTGAATTTATTCCACAGTCTGGCTCCCAGCACCAAGAGCCTGCGGGCATGACTTGAGCACTGCCGATACGTTTCATGCAATGACATTGGCTACTGAATCATATAGCGTCGGTGGCAACGAGCAGACGATCCCTCGTCATAGACATAGCTCTGACCGCCACTTTTCCTCCTTCTTTTCTTCTTTTTTTTTTCTAAAATTTAGACTGATGATGTGTTTTCGGCAGTTATAGCGATAGGTATATACATCGGACGCCTGGCATACGGTGTACTGGCGTGTTCAGCAGGCGCATCTATCTACGTCGAAGCACACTCTGCACCCGATCATTTCGAACCAGCACATCATGTCCATGATATAAAGTAAAAGGATGCTTTACATTCCAGAGGGCCAGATGGGCCGATGGATGGATGGGGTAGCACGTCCGTGCATGCGCCATCATTTCTACGGGAGTGCCGAGGCACCATGTTGGGCAGATTGTCTTTCATGTCACATTCACTTCACGTCGCTCTGAGAAGGAGCATTCATTGCTTTGGGAGGAGCCAGCTGGTGCTGTGAAGAGTTTTATTCAGAAACTACCAGACTGCAAAGTTCCTGATTCTGCATGGATTTGACAGCCAGTACACCTCTGCTTGCAGGCCGGATAGCACGGCCATGGTCGACTTAAGGTGCGTCTTACCGTCATGGCTGGAGGACGAATGACCGCGCATGGCCCGCTGACGTCTTTGGCGTTGTTGAAAGGAAATACAGAAGATCTCAAGACCAAATTATACCTCGAAATCGTGTGGGGCCCCTACTTTTGGCAGAATGGTTCTTTCTTACAAGCGTAAACCCGTGGCAGCAGCAGCAGCAGCAGTGGTGGTTACAGCATGTGCGGCCAGTGTCCTCGAATGGCTGCTCGCGTGTAACCACGCGCCTGGCCGGAGAAAGATCACCGGGCCCGTCAAACGAGGATTCTCCAGGGCGGTAAGGGGGGATATACATGTTCTGATTGACGGGGCTTCTTCCATCGTCGATAGTGCGCCAAGACCTCGACGTGGAGTAGGGATCTTCACCGGGGCCGATATTGGGATTGCGGTTTTCGCAGACTCGGGGGGGCTGGGAGCCTGTTTGTCTCGATGAATTTCGGCCGCAGCCTTTGGCATATTGATTCGAGCCAATATAGACATGGCAGTTGTTGAAGACTTGGTGGGGCTGGGAGGCTGTTTGGGACGATCCTCGCGTGTAGTCAGAGCCTTGGTCCATGTCCCTGCCGTCGTCTGCGAAGTTCGAGCCCTGGAACGAGTACGCCCGAGGTTCGCGCCTGAACTGTTCATCCATGTCGGCCACCGTCTCTTCATAGCGGGGTCGACTCAAGGGTTGGATCAGGTCTCGGTGAGAGTTTGGGGGAGGGTTTGGGGGAGAGTCTCGATGTCCTCCTGGGTCCATGGCGAGCTTTCAGAATCGGAGCTGTTGTTCTATCTGGGGAAGTGGTGGAAAGTTGGTTGTCGTTGCGGAGTATGCCAGGAACCACGATGGAGCGCCGAGTGTCGCAGTATTTAATGCCCTGGGGGACTCTGGCGTTTGTCGATACAGTCTTGGTCAGCTCGTCGGGTTCGTCTCGTTGAAAAGGCGCTGCACGACGAGTGTTCAAGACGTGTGTGGTGTTCATCTGGACTACAATGCCTGCAGCTGTTGATGGCCACATGGGTTCACTGAAAGGCCATGTTTCGACAACCCATAGCTGAATGGGAATTGTCAGATGCGCGAACAGCGCCTGATTACTATTATCCTATAGTCCGACTCCTTCAAGGGACAGAGTGAAGGCCTCTTGTGACTCGAATTCACACACATGCTCTGTTCGGTATACGAGGCATGAACATGCATCTTGACGATATGAATGCAAGGCCAGGTCCTTTGTGGAAGTGTGGCTTAGGATGCACGCTTCTTGGAGCGGCTAGGAGCAAACTGACGTATCAGAAGGGAGCCATGTTCAACTTTTGTGCTGGACACGGTTTTGTAAGCCTGTAACGTTTCCACGCGGTCTGTAGGATATCATGTTTGCTTTCTGAAGCCGAGCACACCCAGTACCGAGACTTTCTGGGCTGGCACACCGTCTGGCCATGATGAAAGAACGCATTGAGTGGGAGCCCGGCCCCTGCTTTCCTCCTTTCTTTCTCATGATCCAGGGCTTCTTTGTGTTCCTTTGTCCTAGACACACGGGCATGCTCTGTGTCTGCCGTCGGATGGGCTGAGTTATCTTTTAAGCCCAGTTAAGCCCGTGGCTTGAATGTGTAAAGCCGAACTTTTCCTTTGATCTACGCAAAGGCGCTGAAACTGTACCACGGAGGTCTTCTCCGCATGAATCTGCATCGCGCAACAAAGAAACCATTGGAAGCACAAAGGACTCATCAAGCCCGTTGATCATGTGAGTACATATGTATTCATTGTCCATACTGAAGGCCCGTACCACCTCAAAGAGGCCCTTGCATTATACTGCTCAGCATGCAGTCCTTGTGTACAATTGTGCTTGTGTGACGCGACTTGTGCTCAGAGACTCCCGCATACAACCACGTCCGAGGAGCATCCATTGCCAGGATACAGCACGGACACAGCTAGGTTTTTTCTTTCTTTAGTAAGCTAGCATCTAACAAATATTATTACCTCTTTTCTTCATAATGAACTTTTTTAAGCAGAAAAAGCATGCCCCAGAGCATGAGGCATCGACACCCGGACAGTCGCTATCGGAAGCGGCTCAACGCCAGCCAAACATTACAAGTTGTATATTGAAAGCACGATGGCAGCTATCTATTGAGACTGATGTACGGGAGAATACAGTGAGTCAACTATTATCCCCTCGCATACCACGCCTTGAAATTGCCTCGCAGCCGCAGATGTGATGGGCCCAATCCCAGAAGCTGGCCTGGTCATCTTGCCGGAAGCCAAAGATATCGGTACTGTTGAGGCTTCCCTTTAGATATTTTGATATGTAGGCAAACTTGGACCGGCGGTCTCCTTGCTGCCCGTTGATGCCACCGTCATTCTACTCCCTGTGAGGTCTGTACATGTTTTTGGCCGCTTCAGTGGTGAATTTATTGCTGGGTATATTTATTTGCAGCTTTTTGCTTATAGCTTCTGTTCCAGGGTCCAATATAGAGGGCACGGAAAGTGATGAGTTAGTCTGCCGGTACTCTTATCGCCTCCCTTTCCTGCTAAGAATAGTCGAACGGCCCGCCAGATAAGTAGGCTGTATGAGCTCGACCACCGATACGGTTGCTCGCCTCGAGCATGGTCATTTTTGTAAAACCTGCCTGGTGTGAGATCAGGTAGGTCATCAGACCGAACGTGTCAGCTCCCACAATGGCAATCTTTTTGCTCTTGGCGGCGCTGACATCAACCATACCGGGCTCTTTTCGAGACAGATGCTTCACCCTGTCAAACCAGGGTCCCGGCGTGTCAATGCCGTTGGCTCCTGTCATGGCGATGGGCTCTGTGACTCGTGACGCAATGTCAGCCGAGCACTCTTGCTCACTCATGTGGTAGGGCATGAAACGTATACTGACGGGCCCGTCGTCTAGTGGTCGCTCTATTCACTACTCTATATAGATCTTGCGGTGGGCTTCGGCCGGCCAACGTATCATTCTTTTTCTAGGCTGAAATACACCAGTCGGTCGGCGCGTTCTGTGGGATGATGCATGCAAGTCTTGAGTCAGATGTGGTGCATTCTCTCCTAGCAATAATGTGATGATTGTCGCTCAGATTTTGCCTCGTATGCTCTGTAAGTGAAAGAAGTTAATCCAGATACGCATTTGGACTGTAAGACATGAATGTTTACCAAGCGAGAGGTTATTTCTCTTCGGATTTCAAATTCTAGTGAAAGAGAGTGGGCAAGACATTGGACAATGGGTGACAGGCAGTAGATGGCGAGAGACAATAATTGGTGACCCATCATGACAGCTTAGTGAGATTTTGAGCGACCCTCCTATTCGAAGTGAATAAATTATGAAAGGATGCGGTTCCGCCGGTGTAGACGAGGTCTTTCTAAGATCAGAGCTGATATTTGATGCTGCCCAGCCCAGGTGTCGCCTTTGAGCTCAATATAGTTCAAAAGTCCCGTATCTTGGCCTTTCCCTTTTCAGATGTCAGAATAAATGAACAAGATGGATTCCAAGTCGCCCTCAAGTGATGCACTGTCCGCAAATTTGGCACAGTGTAATGTAGGAGCGGGAGAGGAAGAACAGGAGGGACATGATAGCTTTAGTATATCGCATGCCATTTATTTCTAGGAAAAGAGGTATTCCGTGCCGCTAAAAAAAGAAAAGAAATAATAACCTATAGAGTATAGCAAGGATATAAAGCACACCGGCAAATAAAAGGTCACGTTGTGGAAACATCGGTATGCCGCCGCCAATTATTGCATGACGCACATCTTGGCCAACAATTGTGTGACCGAGGACCATTCTTTATTGTAGGCATTTTAGGAATCGCGGACATGTCTGACGCTACTGTCTCACAGCATCTGGTGTTGGAAGCGCCCGACCCTGTCTTGGCCAAAAATGCCGTTGCAGAGCGAACTGGAACAACGTGGTGCAAAAAATAAACTGGCAGATTCAACTGACATCAATGGACAGGTCCCCAGTTTTCCGGGGGTCCAAAAAAAGAAACAACAATGTGGCTCTCCCGCCGGGAATTGAACCCGGGTCTCAAGCGTGACAAGCTTGCATACTGACCACTATACTACGGAAGATGGAATGGCTTTTCGAAGCCATCGTAGTGTGTTGTCATGTCTGGTCCGATGTTAATTATAACTATAAAGGCTTCATTCCACTGGCAACTCGGCCCGATTTCCAGCATACTCATTCATCACCTCAAAGCAATTGACAAATGCACAAAAGTGTGTCTTTCAAGAAACAGCCAACAGCAGCAATAGGTCTATACAATTTTATTGCCATATTTCTGATCAGCCTTGGAACGAACTGCATGGGAACGATTGAAAACTACATTTCTCTTGGGCATTTGCTCCGAGTTCGGCAGGCCCGTCTACCACGATACCTGGCCCTAGTTGGAGTTGTCGCACTTTGGCTACATTACAAGCCGGCACATTTTTTTAATGGAAATTTGCACCTGGTATTGAAGATTTGCCGAGAATTTGAGACATCAGTCGGGCCTGTATCTAGGAGGTTCAACAAGCCGGGCCGTTTCAATGTGGCTCAAAACTAGGTGGCAAGGTTCAAACCAGAAGCTAGCTAGCAAAACTAATAGCTACGACCAGCTGTCCAGCGGAAAGGTGAGTAGATAGATTCGGTCGAGGAACAAGTCCACATTAAACATGGCCCGTAGCTGCCAATTGTGGCAGCCATGGCTAGCCGAAGCTATTTCCCATGTCATTGAAGCCTCGTGAGAGTAGCCATTGTCAGTTTTAGCTTGTAGTCTATCATGGAAGTGTTATTTTACATATAGAGAATTGACTGGTGCATAATCTTGGTGGAAATGACACTACAAGTCAGAAATAGGTCAATAATATCTCGGTCACTGTTCTGCTCTGTCTTCGTCAACCAATGCCCGGGGAAACTTTGTTTCAGCTTCAGAACACGAAGTCGATTGACATGACTGCCAGTTCCTCCCAGACCAGGCCCTTTCATATTCTCATATTCCGTAATTTACCTAGCGGCTCTTTTTGCCGATGTTCGCTCCGAGGCTACAAGCTGGCTAGTGTTCCTTCGTAAGACTATCAACCATCCTAGGCAGGTTCGCGCCCGAGAACGGTGCGATAGTGAGAGAAAGACTATGAGCCATGGGATGATGGAAGATCCGGGGGAAGGAAATGAGGAAGGGATAAGGATCGAAACTTCTGCGTATTCAGGAATCGGATATCCAACATGTTGGGTTCTTTGCGTTTATTCATTTGCCTTTACATCCTGCCTTTCTTTAGAAACACGCAGAGGTCGGTGAGGTTAGCTGAGAGGGAAAGCATCTGGCAGGGATACATGCGGCAGTAAGACAGGCCGCCGGCCTCTGAGTTGCTCGCCGTCTCAGTTCCGGGTCGAAATCCTTCTCCCGCGCCTCTTGTCAATCACACATGTCTACATGATTCCATATCAACTGCCTCTCGACGTACGCCATACAAGGCATGGCATGGCAAGATAATGACCTTTGACATGCGCGAGGATGTTGTGCTATAGGATGTGCCTGAGCGTTTGAATCACATGGATGGCTTTTAAAGATTCTAGAGCGTTTTTGTAATAATATCAGAATGGTTCTTCATCATGCTCGATTTCGTGCTATTCTAACCACATGGACAAACAAGGCCGGCGCCAGACCTACCCTCTGAGACGGCAGAGCCACCACAATTTGTAATAGACACATGCAAGACTCTGACAAGCAAAACTTACAGCATTAGAGTTCTCGAGAGATATACAGCGTTTACTTAGTGGTATTACCTTGCGACTAGTTGTTCCCCCCGGCTCGCGAGTCGCCTACAGCATTCAGAGCCGACCACCAAGCTCTTTCTGAACACGGTTGGCTCAGTACGTGCTGGAATTGCTTATATCCCTATTTCTTGTCTCGCGCAAACAGGTCAACGTGTACAGCTCTTCCAATGATAGGGCTCGCGTTATCCGGCCACATGTGTGCTTCACTTGGTGGTGAACAACAAACGATCCGGCCACACATCCACGTAAAAGTGGCTACCCAGCCACGAAATCGATCTCAAGGCGATAACATCGTATTTGGCGAGTGACGTACCTACCCCCTTTCTTTTTTCAGAGCTGGACGAGTCAGGGGGGAGACAGCACGGAGAATATCAATGTTGCCCTGGCTGACGGAAATCATCTCAGCATACCAAGACACATGCCGTCGAGCCGTTTTCGCCAAGCGGCATGACATCCGTCTCCCCTAGGCGGGATTCGACTCCCGAGTTTTTCAATCGGTAAGCCTTTGCGGTGGGTCGTGGCCGTCGACAGTTCTTTCGCACTTATACTATCTCTTCGCCCCGCGTTACAAGGTTCCCGTGGTTGCAGGGAACCGGCACGTCAGCCGTTCACGTCTTTGGGATAAATGCAGTCTCTAGAGGTGGAATATGCTGCGGTGCTGGCGTTATCCATGATGCGTGTTGATCAAGAGAGAACCGCTTTGTCCTGAAAGCAGTTGCATACGCTCAACCTCGTCGTGTCGTGAAGCTCGCCATCGTTCTTCAGACCTAGGAGATATATCAGTTTAAAGCAGATGTTCGCAATAATCGTCTGTTGTGTCATGTCGGCCGGTTTTCTGAAGATATACAAGGCTGCTTGAGGTTCGAGAATCCATCTATCAGGGTCGTATCTTGGTGGCAGAGTATGGCACCCAAGGCTCATTCATTGCTCTGCGGCCCTCGAGAACCAACCCTCCGTTCGGTGCCGTCAATGTGTCGTGTGTCGAGTTGGAGCCGTAAAATGAAACGTCACCCCCCCTCCGATTGGGTTTGCCGATGGTTACAGCTTTACAGCTCGCTGTTTCCCCTGGTTTTGTTTCCTTGTCCGAATCCTAGCCTTTTGCAATAAGCTCGAGGACAATCTGCATCCGTATCGACATTGTTTGTTTCCCGCTGGCTTGCTCGTGTAACCGGCTCTCTTCGTCGTCGTCGTCGTCAGACTTTGTTCTCGTGCTTGACGATGAGGAGGTCGAGGTATTGGCCCTCACCCAAATCTCTAGGTCGTCCATGGTAGACGCTTTTCCGGAGGCTCAACTGACCCTGAAAGCTGGCCGCGTCCGAGAAGGAGAAGGGGGTATGCGCCTTTTGTACTCCGTATCGTCTTCGAATCACCCGTACTATGGAAAACAGTACCCACAAACGCAGCTCAAAGCATGAGTCGCGGCAAGCGGGTTCTTGCAGGCTATACAAAAGTTCCCAACCAAATCCGGGGTGTAGGTGGTACCATGTGTAGGCCATTCTGATGCAAACTGCGGAGTAACGGGCGCGGACTCAAGAAGGCTTGAGAAGGTTGCTTTCGCGAAGGTGACTCTGGGCTCGGGACTCGCCTCGAAACCCAACAGGATCGCAAAAAGCAAAAAAACACATCCCCTGCTTGGTTCTCGATGCTTCACTGTTCCATCGTGTCGCAACCCCCCACTCGTGTCGTTGCTCATTGACGGCTCTCATACGCAGATGTACGGGGAGGCCTGATGCGAGGGTCAGAAACAACCAATTGGAAAGTTTATCTGATGTCAGGAACTTGGCATCTGCCTGTTATTGGATCGCCAACAACCGCAGGGTCTCAGTGCAGCTTCTACCCCGTCCGCCCTGGGCTTGCTTGCCTTTCCGGCGTCTCCACGGAGGCGAGAGCGATAACACGCGTCTTATTCCCCTTCATCATCAACCTCCACCGCGGCCAGATCTCGCGGCACGACCAATACCTACATGCCTTGATATCAGTACAGAGTACGGAGTACTACTGCTACAACATACTCGGGTGCTACCCACAAGCGGGCGGATCGAGCCGTGTCCATGACAAGACGTTTCATGCAAAAGCCAAACAAGGGTGAGCCGGCACGAACATGTTGGATCTGGAAATTGGTTTCCTGCAGGCCATCACGGATCTACACCCGTTTAGGCCAATCCTCCCGACCATGGGCTCGTCCAACAGGGGTCTGCTGCGCTTGCTCGACAGTTGACGCTTTGTTGTTTTGGCAGCATCGACATTCCGGATGAGCGCATGGGAGGCGAAAACGGTCAGAAGACTGTACATACAATGTATGTATGCATGCCCATGAGTTTGGTGGAACAGATCGACCCATCAGCATTTCTCGTCGCGGTTCCCTGCTACCAAGACGGTACTCCGTAGACCACCCTGCTCTTGATGTCTTGCAATATCAGCGGCTTTAAGATCCTGTCATCTGGGTTTAGTGGCCGATTCATGTTGCACGGCGTCCCCCAACTGGTCATGCGGCTTTTGAAGAGCAAATATAGTAACGCGAGGTATATTTGAAGTGCCAAAGTGAAATACTAACCCCCCCTTTTCGCGGTGTCGTCCTTGAAGTGACCCAGGCCGAGTATTCCGTACTGCATCTCGACTCACGCTGCTAGTCGTAATACACGGTCCAGATTTCTGCAACCTGATACCCGCCCTCCTTCCATTTTGATTTAATTTTCTCTCGTTCCATGGCACCAGCTCTTCTGGGTATAGATTAGACCACTGTTGAAGGATGTTTAGCAATCAGCTCTCATGGTTTACTTGATCTGACCGACGTTACTTCTCTTTGACCAAACGGCCCGCCCATGACAAATTATACATATACGATGGCTTAATACAACTCGTGCCAGCCAGTGTGGGATGGGAGACTTTCCGGGCCCCCATTTAACATGCCAAGCGATACGTCGTTGCATTCGAAAGGGGCTCTTTGTCCCTGGAAAATGCCGCAACTTCAGCTTCTATACATGGCCCTTCTTCATGGTCCCGCCATTTCCAACAACAACATGTCACACCAACAACTTTCTATGGCCTGGCGTTTCCCATCTCAGTTCACGATAAGCCACATCTTCCAACGCCCATCTTTGCTGCAGGCCATCCCCACCTGCATCAAGCTTACAAAAGAAAGAGGCTGTATTGTCATCTGGCCACGAAGGACTCACATTGAGTAGCAAAGTAGTCTATCCTCAAAATGACTCTATATAAACACCATCTCCAGCGAGTCCATCTCTTCGCTGGACACGGCTGTCTCTGTAGTAGATGGGCTTGACGTCGGACAAGGGAGAATAACCGCCTCTCTGCGTCCCATGCGGGTGACTTTGGGCGATCAGATACCAGACTGTCTCGCCCAGTCAACCAAGCCAGGCCCTTGCATCACCTACGGATGGCTCCCCGTCTCTTTGGAGAAACTCTTTCATGCCATGGAGACGCATTCTCAAACCTGGGCCGTGGTATTGCGGCGAATAGCCGGCTTTGTATGACATCCCTTGCGTCCAACGTTGTCATACCCACTAGCATGTCATTCTCTACGCCATGCTGTGTACTTGTATTCATCCACCAATTTTCCAGAATGTGAGCGGAAGGGGGGATGAGCTGTTCGCAACCATATCTGCCCAAAGAAGACGAAACGTGTTACTGGGATGAAAATACCATCTAGTTCTGCCGGATACCTGCACCATTCTTACTGGAGGCACATGTGATGGCACCCAGATGGACATCTTACCGCGATATATAGCTGAAAGTATAGCACGGCGGTGCTTCACATAGCAGTGTAGGCGCACCGCGTCCAACATTCACCAGCCCGCCCACAATGTAGCATCTCCAAGGCTCTCTGGCAAACAAAGTCTTGAACATAGTTCACCACCGAAACCTGATGGACGTCTTTTTCCACGAAAAAAAAAAGAAGAAGAAGAAGAAACAACAAGCGGTTCGCGGAAGGAAAACATGCGCCTCATTTCCAGCGTCACGGAGGCATCAACTTGCAAAAACAGACACAGGAACAAGCTGTACACAGAGTATAAAAGTGGCCGCCGTCCCACGGTGCGCAGAGACTCTCATAATGCGACGAAAGGGATGCCATCAAGTCCAGGGAGACGACTATAATAAACCACGGTAGGAGTCAAGCAAGACCCGGTTCACACGGGTGAAGAGCGAAGCCGTGTCTCACTGGCAAAGGCCCTCACGACTCACGAGCGCCCATCTCGTCCCGTGCCACACATGACGCGTAGTCTCAGTGGGCGATGAGGCGTTTCTTTTTGTCGCGCCGCCCTTTTTTCGACTCATCATATTCATTCAGGTCTTGCTTGCAAAACCGGACCGGCAAGCCAACTTGACGTGTTTTTCGAACCAGACGGGTGGTGGTTGGGTCCCCCGGCAGCGCTCTCCTTCCAGACGGTTACAGCACAGCGGAATTGGGAAATATTTAGCGACGGTCACGGGCTTTGGTGCAACCCGGGGGGGGTGTCTTGGGTCTTGTCCTCGCCTCTCCCTTTTTTTTCTCGGCCAAATAAGATGGTTTTGCCCCGTTCTGGCGCCATTTCCTGCTCCTGCTTGTTCGACTTCATCCTATTCCTCTGAATCCCATCCATCGTCAGGACCACTCAGGATTTTTTTTTTCACGGCCTTCTTTGCGATGGCCGTCGTTGATGACCATCTCCAGTGGGGTCATTCGCGGCTTCAGGCCTTCCAGACAAGAGGAGGATTGCCTGCGCGGACTGGAGGGATCGCGCAGTTGGCTCAGAAACAGCTCAGCAGGGTGGTATTCACACTCCATGAGGGAGTCGAGGTTCCACCGCGACGAAGCAGCCCTAACCAAAGCAAGCAGGTCAAGGTACTTGGGGGGCGTTGGCTAGTGGGCAGCTATGGCGCTGTCTCGCACGCTGACTCGACACGGGATGGTCCCAAGCCCTCGACGCCTCCAAGGACAGGGGCCGCGGCGGAGGTCGGGATGGGTCATTTCTGGATTCATTGGTCCAATGGCCGCTGGTGGTCGTTGTGCGACTCCATCACTTCTCAGGAGCTTGGCCAGCCCGTCACCATGCCTTGGGCGTACCAACCGTTCAGTCCGTCCTGCCCGCCGTACGGATGGGCTTGGGGCCAAAACAGCCATTCGCAGCTAGCCACCGCCGAGTCGATGGTGTTATCGTCTTGTCTGTTGCGTGTGTGTGCGTGCGTGCGTGTGTAGATGGATGCGTATGGCGCATGTATGTACGGTTGGTTCGCAGCGCTTTGGGCTCTCTCCGCCTTGCGTCTCGAGGAGTCGTTACTGGCCTACCCATCACTCCGCACAAAGAAGCGTTATGTATGCATGGAGCGTCAACACCAACCCGGCGGGATGAGCAAGTTTGATGGGCCTTACCTTACGAAATGGCGAGACAAGAGTCTCTGCTGGTGGATGATGCCGGCGCCCCGGCGCAAAAGCTGTCATGGTGCAGCATCAGATGTCCACAACGCACCGCGGGCTTCACGGGATAAGCGCGCACAGGCTTTCCCACCCGGGACTGGTTACGCACGGCGATTCCGTAACGAGGCAAGACTTGCGCAGCCGGCGGGGGGGTTTGCCTGTGCTGCCTGGCCTGGCCATCTCGTCCCACGGCACGGGGTGCGTGTGTGGCACTTGAGAGCAGTTGAACCAGCACAACCGCTTGAGCCGGTACCAACGGGACGGATCCGACGACTTTGGGAACGATAAGCTCGAATTGATGCAGGGCGTGTGCTTAGCAAGGCCGTCGTCTATTCACCCCCTGGATCCCCTCTCCCCACGTCCGTTTGGTGCGCTTTCGTGTATCCGGTACCCGCACCGCAGCTGCGGCCGCCGTGTGTAGGCTTGTACCCGCAACTTTGGCAGCCCCGTGATAGCATGTACCGCATGTACTCGGCATACTAGGCGTTTGGGCAGATCGGACAAGCAAGAATGTCGACCTGGTTGCATCAGCAGTGGACCTCTCAGCCCATTTCCCACACGGCCCTTCTTGGCCCTTTAAAAACGACGACGACTGCTGCTAACCAACTGTCCCAGACGACGGTGTGGCAATCTAGAATTACTGGGTGGTTGTGCATTTGCGTGTTGTGTCGAGCCTTTCTGCCACGATCCTCCAGGCGCCGGGCTCCTCGCGGGGAGAAGAGGGCAAAAAAGCAATTAATCGATCTGCGTTTCCGTTTTGAGTACCCAATCGTCCTATCCCATCAATCACATCGTCCCAAGTGTAAAGTCCGCCGCAGGTCAGTGGGATGTTGTGCGTTCTCCCCCCCCATTCCAACCACGACGCTACGCCGTCGAGTGAACTTGGTTCGAGTTTTTGACACGGATGGGCCATAGAGAATCATGCAAAAAGCCCGCATTGTCACTTGCAGGTAGATCAAGCGAACAAATGCAATGCCAGTCATAGGTTCATACCGCGGCTGCGACTCGTGTCGTAAATGGAAGAAGAAGGTACCAGACCAGATTGACAACACCAAGCACCACTGCCGGCCCCCATCCCCATCCCCATCCCCATCCCCCTCGCCTCTGCCGCGACTGACATGCGTCCTTCACGTCTATCTAGTGCGATAGCACGCAGCCCGGGCAACCGTGCTCGCGCTGCCGGACAAGGAACATTGCCTGCGTCGGCGTCGGCCAGCAGCGCTTCAAGTTTATAAACCAGTCCTCGTCCTCGTCCTCGTCCTCGTCGGCCTCGTCGGGCGGTGCTGCCGCTGCCGCTGCCCACGGCCAAAAGGTCGTCAGCCGCTTCGTCGAGCACGCGACGCCCCTGGCCACGGGCAGCCCCAAGTCGCCGCTGCGCAACGGCAACGACCGCGTCGCCGACACGCTCGTCTACTTCCTGGCCTCGACGCACCAGGGCTACAACCTCAAGCCCTTCCGCCTGTCCGTGTTTGGGGAGCTGCCGCGCCGCATCGGCTACTCGCCCGCCCTCGACGCCTCCCTCGCCGCCTTCACCAGTCTCCTCGAGACGCGGCAGTCGCCCTCGGAGCAGCTGAACCCCAGGTCGCTGCAGCTGTACGCGTCCGGCCTCAAGGCGCTCGAGACGTCGATTGCCAACCCGTCGTCGAGATACCGCTCCGACACCCTGTGCGCGGCCTACATCCTGTCCGAGTGCCACATATGGCAGGGACGAAATGCCAAGCTCTCCCGTGGACATGCCGAGGGCCTGGTGTACCTAATAAGTAATATAGCATGTCAGGATTTAAAAGACTTATTTCTCCGCGGCATATGCTACGCGATAACGGCAAACTTGGTAGGTCCTCGACGAGCGAGCAAACGGAGTACAGAGAGAGAGAGAGAGAGAGAGGTACATGAGGCTAACCGGTCTGCGCTCTAGCTACAAGACAGCGTCTTCAACCCAAACGTCAAGCTCAACCCGTGGATCCAGGAACTATACGACATGCCCGAGCAGCCGCTGCGGCCGCTGCTGGACATCCAGGCCATGTCCCGCCTGCCCACCTGCGAGCTGCGCGTCTTCGCCATGCTCCCCGACCTCATCAGGCACCCCAACGAGAACAAGGAGCAGATCCACTGGATCTACAGCTACATCCTGGACCAGTACCTACAGGTCAAGGTGTTCATCAGCGCCAACCGGGAGACGTCGTGCTGGAACGCCTACGACGGCATCATATGCAACGAGCGGCACGGGCTCTTCATCGCCATTGGCATCACGCTCAACGCGCTGCTGCGCGCCTTCAACCCCAGCAACATACTGCTCGTCAGCCAGCGGTCCATATTCTGCGCCGACGCCATCATCCTCGCCGAGAGGGCCAAGCAGGAGCGCCCGCTGGCCGCCCACCACGTGCCCCAGGCCATCGTGGCCGCGTGGTGCGTCACCGACGACGAGGCGACCAAGGAGACGCTCCGGCAGCTGATTGAGGACTACCGCTCCACGTTTGCCATGGCCAAGCTCGTGCAGCACCTCTCGTGCTGGCCCGAGGCCCCGGCCAAGCTGCGCGAGATTCCGTGGCTCACGCTGCCGCAGAAGACGGAGGCGGCGGCGGCGGCAGAAGCGGCGGCAGAAGCGGACGCGCAGTCGGTTGACACGGATGACGGGACGGAAATCATCGACAGAGAGACGCACGAATTTTGCTGCATTCTATAGCCTTTGGTTGACGGCGACGGGCTCGCGTGCAGGTTGTTCGAGACAAAAGCAGGCACACACGGTACCATTGTACTTGTCTAATCAGAGACGAGGGGGGGGCCCAAAAGAGGGGAGGGGACGGAGGGGGAGGGGAGGAGAGAATGGCCAAGGAAAAAAAGCCTGGCCATGGCTTTTTGTGTAGTCAAAGCTGCCGAGAGCGGCAAACTTGGACCCAGGAAGCATAACGACTTGGGTTCGCATGCTTGACGCGTCTGGCAGGAGGACGCGGGCTGAGCCACCAGACGTTTCACAACGGCGGGCGCAGCGCATGACAAATACACGGCGTCGGTGCGATGTCCATGGCGACGGGGCCATACTTACATACCCTTGATTAGATGAAAAGATACCTCTTGCCAACAACAATATCGTATCATTGTGCGTGTCTGTGCCGAGGAGGATGCTTTTCGCGGATCCTTCCGTTCCACGCTGGGTCAACATGATGATCCTTGGGGTGAAGCGGCGGGTAAAATTGTCAGATATCATATGGTCTAGAACGGAGAGGGGGTGGGTTTTATATAGAATTTTTAAAAAAAAAAAAAACGCTGGCTCGACTGCTGAGCCAGCAGTGACATGCGGTAAATAAGTAGTACTACATACAATATCCTACAAAAGGGCAAGCAATCAAGAGGTTGATCCCATGTCGATCCCGTAAAGGATCCGGCCCACTTGGCACTTGGGGAACTTTTGCAGCGCCCCGACGGAAAAAAAAAAAAAACATGGAGAGACTACATAGATGCTGTTGGGCCGGTCGATGCTGCAGTTGTCGCTGCAGACCACGATGGCTTGTGTGTCATTTGATACCAGTCCAACACAACCAACCAACCAACTCGCAACTTGCAACTTGCAACTCGCCCTCGTTGTTGTTGTTGTTGTCCAATTGCCTCTTCTGCGACGATGCCAACATGAACGAAGACCAGGCTTCCAAGAGGGCGTGGGAGTGAGGAGACGGTGCTCGGTGCTCCCGGTGCATAACTCGGCCCCCAAACCCTCGACCCCCTCCCCTTTCACCCCGGCCAACTGACCAGGACCACGTAGCACAAGCCGACCAGACAGCTTCTTGACCGAGAATGTGGTCTGGTCTCAACTTGTTTTTTGTTCTGAAACCCACGTGGGGACCAGGCGTACTCGGATTCAGGAGTCAGCTAGTAGTACTCCGTAAAAAGGAGAAGTACATAGTACCAGTCGTCACTCGGCAGCTGCCGCCCCGACAATGACACGGCAAACGGAAAACATTGATGACAGGTCGTTAAAATCGTGACCACTGCCTTGTTTTTCTCGACCACTGCCCTGTTTTTCTTTTCCCCATTCACGTCTCCAGCTCGACGCCGTTCCGCTGCACGTAGTCGACGAGCGGGTCAAAGGCGCGGCACTTGTGGTGGATGTTGAAGTCGGCCCTGACGCCGAGCGGGCTCGCCTTGTCGTGGAGGAAGAGCACGGGTGTGATGTCACCGGCGCACATGAGCGAGAGCCGGAGGGCCTCGATGCAGTGGTCGACGTGGGTGCGACCCGTTGCGGCGTCCTGCAGCATGGACGGGTAGAGGTCTTCGCCCCAGGATGGGTCGAACCTGTCGAGCGGCCACGAGTACTGGCGCAGCACGTTCTGGTCGCGAGTGAGTGAGGGAGTCAGCGCAAGTCATGGTTCCCGTTGGGTCAAAGTCTGGTGTATGTATGTATGTGTGTATGTATGTATGTAGTCTGGCGTGGCAGTGGCAGTGGCAGTGCGCACGGCGCAGATCACGGTACGCCGACGAGGAGGAGGAGGAGGAGGAGACCGCATGTGCAGTATCAAGTTGGACGTACCAGGCAGTGTAGTTGGTGGAAAACCTCAATCGTAGCCCCAAACTCCGGATGGGCAGGGTCGCTACCCTTGACTTGGGCGTGTCTGCCGGCGTGAGTCTGGTTCAATGCCGCCACGCCTGCGGCGTCGACACGGATGAGATGGTCTGGGGGAGGGTCAGCGGGACGGGGTGCATCGTTGATTGCTTTTTTGCCTCTTGGTCGAGACACGGGAGGTTTGCTCACAGTGCCAGAGGTCGTTCCAGGCGCGCTCGCGCTCGAGCGTCGGCGGGCCGCGATACTTGGTCGACGAGTTGAACTCGTTGGCAAAGTTGCCTTCCCAGAACTCGACGGCCTCCCACATGGGCGCTGCAAAGGGCCAGACGGCGTCCGTTAGCGACAGGCGGGTTCATGTAGAATCGTGTTCAACCCACAGTATGGTGAGACCTTCTGGGCGCATTCCAGGTGCGAGGGGGACGGCGGCCGGCGAGCTGCCACCGACAAGAGGCATATCGACGTCAGGAGCAGGACGAGGTTGCCGAGAAGGGCCAGCGTTGCCTGTCTCCGCGTCCAGATTGGCCGCCTGCGAGAGGGCGAGCTGGCTTCATCCGTCGCCGTGTTGACGATGTTGTTGTTGCTGTCGTCGTCGGCCGGGTCGAACTTGTCCGTCGCCTCCAGGCGCTCATACCGAATTGATGCCATGTCCATGGTCGGTAGGGGATGATTTTTTTATTCTTTTTTTTTTTTTTTTGGCGTCCAGGAGGAGGACGACGAGTCTTGTTTCAACATGACGCCGCGGGATGATGAGAGGGGCGTCCCCCCTCCCATCCCCCCTGGCCGCGGCGGTCCGGAACAGCTGGCGAAATAGCTTCGTCGTGGCGGGCTCAAGACTCGGGCGGGCTAAACGATAGCGTCATGTGGTGGTAGGCCTCGAGCCTGTCGATTTCTTTGCCACTGGGAAGGACAACGGCGTAACCGTAGTCTGCCAAACTTTTCGCAAGTGGATGCAAATTAGACCCCCCCCCCCCCCCCCCAAAATGACCCAAGACCTTCCAAGACCTCCGAGACCCCCCTATACTCCATAGTTTTAGATCCCAAATCCCTCGCCAACATTGAAAAGCTCACAAATGGGCAGAAATGGTGTGGCTGAGTGGGGCCTTCCAGACTTGAAGTAGTCGGTGCGTCGTCTGTCGTACCGACGTCAACTGGTACGATGGATGCCATGCTGCTCGAGTGTGGTCGCTCACAATAATATAAGAGAAGCCCGTCCTCTGGCCTTGATCTCCAAGCCCATCGTTCAGCCTCCTCCGTCTCCCACATTGCTTTCTTTTTCCCTCCCCGTATCCTCGGCCTCGTTCTACACCGTCAGAAACAGCCCCCCCTAGCCGACGCACGTCACGCTGCAACGTCAAAGTCACCATGCTCTTCCCGTCGACCTTTATCCCCGCTGCACTGCTCTTCTTTGGGGCCGCAGTTGTCTCTGCCCGACCTGGTATGATCTACATCCCAACCTGCCTGCCGTGCAGAAAGTCTGTCGTGTCGTGTCGAGTCCCTCTAACTCTAACCCGCACAGCCGCCGACGTGGCCGCCGAGAGCAGCGCCGACGACAAGACGTACGCCATCAGCGCCATTCTCCGCTACCGCCAGAAGGAGAAGAAGGACGTCGAGGACGTGGTCGTGCGCGTGGCGGAATAGTTTGGTCGCGCCAGACATGTCTGAGTCGACACGCTGCCGCTGCATACTTTACTACTACTAGTACATGTACATACATACATATTTGATTGACACTTGACTGCATGCAGCCTCGCGCTTGATGCCATGGCCTCCTGGCGAGATTAGGACTAGCACGAGCATTTGGACGGAAATGAAGACAAGACGTCGTGGCCCACACGCTGCAGCGCTGCATCATGGCCCCCCTGTGCATTCTGTGAACATGCTCGGTACATGTGAGCCCCCCCGAGGCACCAAGTGACCCTGCCTCGCCGACCAGACGGTAAACCCAGTCCATGCCCTCGCGTCCTCCAGCCGCAATGCTACCTCGCAACGAGACGGCAGGCCCCAATCGGCAAGGTGCATGTCGATACCTGCGCAGGGTGGGCCCGGGGCGAGTCTGCAGAAGTCTGAACCCTCTCCATCTCCTCAATCGCCGGCATCGAGCCGTCCACCTGCCTAGTTGGGGGTGTGCGCAATCCCGCTTCCCGATCCGGGGGGAAATATCTATGTGGTTGTAGATTCCACACATGTAGTCGCCATCCCTCTCTCCGTCCCTTTGTCCTTTTGTCGGTTTTCCTCGTGCAGCATTTGTGTTTGTTTGTTTGTTCGCTTGCTTGCTTGTTTTCTTTTTTTTTTTAATTATTATTTTTCGCCGGCTTCCCTTCCCAGCTCGCCCGGCCGCCGCCGTGACGCTGCCCCCCAGCCGGCCACCAGCAGCAGCAGCAGCAGCACCACCGACCACCCAAGCACATGAATGCAGAATGGACCTCGTGTCGAGGGCCATGGGCGCCGACGGCGACGACGACTCGTTTGGGCCGCAGCTGGGGTCGCACTTTGACTTCACGCTGCTGTTCGAGCACGCGGTGCTGACGATCCTGCCGACGAGCCTGTGCATCGTCGCGTCGCCGTTTTACATTGTGCGCTACGCCAAATCGCCCGTCTGCGTGGCGAGCAGTCTGCTGCTATGGGCCAAGCTTGTAAGTGGACTTGACCTTGACCTTGACATTACCGACGTGGACGGTGGCGCACCCTTCCAACGCCCAACCGGCCGGGCCAAGATGCTCTAGCTCACAACCACATCAGGCAGTGCTGGCCGTGCTCCTGGGCGTCGAAATCGCCAGCCTCGGGCTCTGGAGCCGCCTCCCGGCCGTCCGCTCCGACGCCTCGCTCGCGGCGCTGTCGCTCGTGTGCGTGGGCACGCTGTGCATCGTGGCGGCCGTCAGCCTCGAGCACCGGCACTCGTTCCGCTCGTCGGCCCTCATCAGCCTGTACCTCAGCCTGACGGCGCTGCTCGACGCCGTCAAGGCCCGGTCCCTCTTCCTCCGGCCGCGCCTCCACGCCGTCGGGGGCCTGGCCGCCGCCGCCGCCTCCGCCAAGCTGGCCCTGGTGCTGCTGCAGGAGGTCTCCAAGCGGACGCACATCAAGGACCCGGCCCTGCGCCGCTCGCTGAGCAAGGAGGCCACGAGCGGCTTCTGGAACCGCTCGCTGTTCCTGTGGCTCAACTCGACCTTTCTGCTGGGCTTCCGGACCGTCCTGCGCATCGACGACCTGGGCTCCCTGGGCGACGACTTCTCCGCCGACCACCTCTCCGCCCGCTTCGAGCCCGTCTGGGCGAAATGTACGCTTCCCCCCTACCTGTGCTGTCAAAAAGTGTGTGTGTGTGTGTGTGTGTGCTGACCTGCCCAGATAAGCATTCGTCGTACGCCTTGGCCAAGTCGGCCCTCGTGACGCTGCTCCGCCCGTTTCTCGCCGTCATCGTCCCGCGGCTTCTCTACACGGCCTTTACCTTTAGCCAGCCGCTGCTGCTGCGGCGCATCGTCGGCTTCCTCGGCGAGGACGACCCGTCCACCAATGTCCGGAACGGCCTCATTGGCGCCACGGTGCTCATATACTTTGGACTGGCGGTACGTTTCTTGTCCCACCACCCGCCCGCGTGCCCGGCCACGGACATGGAGCAAGGCAACTCACGGGCAGCACTAGGTTACGAGCGCCAGCTATAATCACCTCAACAACCGGCTGGTGACGCTCCTCCGGGGCGTCCTCGTGTCCGAGATATTCAAGAAGACGCTCGCCATCGACCAGTGCAGTGCGCGGGAACTCGCCGCCGCGACGCTGATGAGCACCGACGTCGAGGGGATATCGCTCGGCCTTCGCAAATTCCACGACATCTTGGCGAGCATAGTCGAGGTCGGCCTGGGCATCTACCTCATCACGACAATCGTCGGCAAGGCGTCCTTTCTCATCGTGTTTCCGGGAATCGGTAAGCCACACGTGCTGCTCTTGACTCCCTGGTGTCCCGTTACACTCCCCGACTAACAGCCGTCCAGCTTCGACAATCGCCACGTACGAGATTGGCAGGCGCATGGCTCCCGCGCGCATCGCCTGGAATAAACAAGTCCAGAACCGCGTCTCCGTCACCTCGAGCGTGCTGCAGCAAATCAAAAACATCAAAATGATCGGCCTGCGACCCGTCGTGGCCGACCTCGTCCAAGGCCTCCGAGAGACGGAGATGCAATGCTCTAAACGATTCCGCGTTCTGGAAGTCATCATGAGCGCCTCAGGTTCGAGCCCTTGCTCTCCCTTCCTCCCTCCCCCCCTCAGCCTCGGCCGGCAACACTGACTCTGTACACAGTCATGCTATGCTACCAGATCACGCCAACCATCGTCATGACTGCGGCGATCCTCTGGACAACCTTCTCCAGCGGCCTCAGGGCCTCGGAGACCTTTACAGCGCTCGCCATTGTCGTCATCACGTCGCTGTCCATGGCGCGCGCCATGCTGTGCTACCCCATCTTCGTCTCGACGCTGGGCTGCTTCCAGCGCATCCAGACGTACCTCCTGCTCGAGGAGCGACAAGACCGCCGCCGCAGCATCAACGACCTCGTCCTCTCCAACGGCTACCCGTCCGAGAAGCACGCCTCGTACCATTCCGTCTCACCCGTCGACAAGCCCCCGCTGGAGCTGCGGGCGCCGCAGACATCCACGTCCGTCATGTTTGTCAACGCGTCCGTGGCGGCCGCGGCAGGCAGGGAGCCTCTTCTCAAGGGCGTCGACGTGTCCGTCTCGCGCGGCAAGCTTGCCGTGGTCCTGGGGCACACTGGCTGCGGCAAATCCACGTTTCTGAGGGCCATCATTGGCGAGGCTCACCTCACCGACGGCCACGTCTACGTCGAGAGGCACCAAGTCGCCTACTGCGACCAGACGCCGTGGTTGAAAAACGTGCCCGTCCGGGCAAACATTACCGGCGACCACGCGTACGATAAGGACTGGTACAAGACGGTGGTCGACGCGTGTCTGCTCGCCGACGACATGCAGCAATTCCCCAGCGGCGACCAGACGCCCTCGGGAGACAATGGCTCCAACTTGAGCGGTGGGCAGAAGCAGAGGATTGTACGTTTCCCGCCATTCATACGTGCCGTGTCACATTTTCCCCCGTCTAATCAATTGACCCCCTTGCTAGGCTCTTGCGCGGGCCGTCTACTCGCAGGCTTCTCTGCTCGTGCTGGACAACGTGCTGAGCGCCCTGGATCGCAGCACGGCCGATGCGATATTCGCTCGGCTCTTCGCCCCCGGCGGCCTGTTGAGGCGGCTCGGCAGCACGGTCGTCATGACGATTCACTCAGGTATTGCCCGCTCTGATCCCACGCACATGACATGACCGCCTCAAGCTGACTGTTTTCCCAAGCCGAGTACATCAAGTCTGCGGACCAGATGCTGGTCATTGGCGACGGGGGCTCGGTCAAGTCCCTCGCCGGGCTGGGAGACGCCGAGCAGTGCCGGGAGGACGTGACGGCGTGGCTGTCGCCCAGCGCGGGCGAAAAGGTCGACGACAAGGGCGACGCCGCGGACGAGGCCCGCGACGCTGGCAAGCAAGACCTTGAAGGTACCAGCGCAAACGACGAGCTGTTGATTCGTCGACATGGCGATTTCCGCCTCTACTCGTTCTATCTCAAGTCGACGGCGAAATGGCTCTGGGCGATATGGCTCGTGACGGTTATTTTTGTCGCCGTCGCAGAGCGGCTGCCCGGTGAGTTTTGATTGATTTCGTACATGTGCAATGGGCGCGACGGGCGGGACTAATACGAGGCGTCTGGTTAGAAATCTTTCTCCGAATCTGGCTGGACGTGGCGCCGGAGAATAAAGTCTATCTTGTCGGATATATCCTCTTTGGATTTTCGAGCTTTACAGCCGCCGGCATAACGTTGAGGTACATAAGAGGACTTTGGATTGACAGCCCCGGTTCCGTATTTGACAACTAACACGGCTGCAGCTTGTACTATCTGAAAATTGTGCCGAATAGCGCCGAGAATCTACACCGTGTTCTCTTGGACAAGGTCATGGGGTGCGGAGTAGAACGGAACCCTGCCTGTATCGCGGCCGCGCTGACGTTGAGCTAGATCTACATTGTCGTTTCTCTCGTCTACAAGCAACGGATCGCTTCTCAACCTGTAAGAGTGGCCGAGATTTCCCAATCGCCAGGCGAATGTATTCTAATGCTGCGCAGATTCAGCCAAGACATGAGCCTCATCAGCCAAGACTTGCCGCTGGCTTTTTTTCGCCTCTTGTATTGTACGCTTTGTGCTCGTCGTCGCGTGAACAGGCCTCGTTTCTAACTTTTGCCCTGCAGCCTTTTTTCTATTAATCACAGACATTGGCATCATCGCCGCCGGCGCCACGTACATTTCCGTCATCATACCCTTCATCCTCATGTGCGTCTACATCATTCAGTACTTTTACCTCCGCACCTCTCGACAGATGCGATACATTGACCTGGAGGCCAAGACGCCTCTCTACACGCAATTCTCCGAAATCAGCGCCGGCCTGATGCACATCCGGAGCTTCGGGTGGGACAGCCAGTGCCTCTCCCGCAGCCGGCAGCTGCTCGACGACTCCCAAAAGCCCTTTTACTACATGTTTTGCATCCAGCGGTGGCTCGGCCTCGTGTCGGAGCTGTGCGTGCTCGGCGTGGCCACGATCCTCGTCTCGGTCGCGCTGTGCTTCCGGGGCACGACGTCACAAAACGCCATGGGGCTCTCCCTGCTCACCCTGATCCAGTTTGGCGACTCCATCCTGACGCTGCTCAACACGTGGATCGACACCGAGACGTCTCTCGGCGCCATTGCGCGCATCAAGTCGTTTGCCGAGACCACGCCGAGCGAGGACGACGGCGGTGGCAGCGCCGAGTTGCCCGCCGGCTACCTGGAACAAGGGGCCATCAAGATGGTGGGCGTGACGGCCACATACAAGTAAGGACTTTATCGTTTCGTCACTCGTCACTCGTAGCGAGGCTAACATGGTGCCGCTGAAAAGCTCAGACGCGTCGTCGACGGCTCTCGAAAACGTGTCGCTGGACATTAAGCCCGGACAAAAGGTGGCAGTCGTCGGGCGAACCGGGAGGTATGTCCTGCGCATCAAACTATAATGTAATCGACATGTATCAAAACACAGAGAACTGACAGCCAGATGTAGCGGGAAAAGCTCCCTCCTCCTCACCATCCTCCACTTCCTCAACTACACGGGGCTCATAGAAATCGACGGCGTGGACGTGTCCCAGATTCCGCGACAGCACCTGCGGTCTCGCATCACCACCATCCCCCAAGACATGGTGGAACTTCCCGGAACGCTGCGCGACAATGTGCTCCCCGTCACCACCACCGGGACACGGCCGGCCGCAAGCCACACGCGCGACGCGGCCATCAGCGAGGTCCTAGCCAGGGTGAGGCTAAAAGAGCACGTCGACGCCCACGGCGGGCTCGACGCCCCCTTGGCAGACATGGGCTTCTCCCACGGCCAGAAGCAGCTGCTCGCCATTGCGCGCGCCGTCCTGCACAAGCGCGAGGGCGGCGGGCGCATCCTGCTCGTCGACGAGGCCACGAGCGCCATGGACGCCGAGACGGCCAGGGTCATGCGGCAGGTCATGGACGACGTGTTTGGCGACTGTACCGTCATTGCTATCTCGCACCAGCCAGGAGATGTGGAGAGCGCAGATGTTGTGCTGCACGTGGAGGATGGCAAGGTCACTTGAGGCCAAAGGGGGGGTCAAACATGTTTATGGGATCATGAGCTCACGCACGCTAGCGATAATACTGCTTTTAATACACGCGCATAAATTAAGAAGATGCGTGGCGGGACATAGCGAGAGGGCCGGATCTTGACGGCAGGCCACATTTTAGTCTTTACTATACATAGCGGAAATACCAACATTGAATCCAGAGCCACATGCATGTGGATGCTGTCAACTGGTCTCAAGCCGGTGTACATGTGTAGGGGCACGGGCGTATTCTACTTCCTACATATGTAGTACCTAAATCATCTGGCTGGGCGGGTTTCGTAAACCCGAGGCCGTCCGGTCTTATAACTTGTACATTCTACTGGCCACGATTGACGCGACCTGCTGTTTCAGCAAGTGACGACTGTTCTTCGCGTCCTCCGTAGATGCACACACGTGGTGGTTGGAAATATAAATACGATATATTGCTGCGTTGAGTAGCGATACTATGCAATATGTACTTATGTATATATATATATGCGTCTAAGTCGTTGAAATCATGCATGCTCTTGCCACCCATTCATTAATGCTGTTATAAAAAAAAATTCGTTCTTTTAAAGACCAAAACAAAAAACACCCGCATAAGAAGTGAGTAGAGACAAGGCCCTCAGTCCCCAACCCAACCCAACCCAGCCCAGCCCCCGGGTTCTGCATCAATGGCCGGCAATTTCAAAACGAACAAATACCGCCTCCCTCGTCATCCATGGTCCACGAGCCCGCGAGCCCCTTGACGTCCACGTCCGTCTCGACAGCGCCCTTGTCGGCCTTGGAAAAGATAGCGTCGGCCTGGTACTCGGCCTTGAGCTTCCTCTTCATGAAGCGCCGCGTCCACTCCTCGACGGCCGGCTCGCCCGTCTCGTCCCTCGCCTGCTTGAGGAAGGGGATCAGCGCGGTGCCGCCGGTGCCCGTCTGCCCCTTCTTTGCCTGGGCCGCCGACGCCGACGCGGCGGCGAGGTTGACGCGCTTCCTGCTCTGCGAGCGGCCGCGCGCGCGGGCCTCCCTCGACGGCGTGATGATGTACCGCGTCACAATGGCAATGTGCTTGTCTCGAAAGGCGCTCAGCATGGCGAGGCAGGCGTCGTAGGCGAGGCACAGCTGCCGGTTGGGCTTGTTGGCCTGCACAAAGTCGCGGATGTTGGCGACGCGCGAGACGTCGGCGAGGAAGCGCGCGTGCGGGCCCGGCATGTACCGCCGCATCTCCTGGATGAAGTTGTTCCTGCTGGGGGCGGCGGCGGCGGCGTGGCGGGCCCCGGCTTCGGGCTCCGACTCGGACGAGGCGGATGGGTTCTGCCTCTCCCCGGTCGGCAGGTGCTGGATGCCGAGGACGATGTCGAAGAACTGGATCAGGCTGCTCTGCGCGTTGCTCCCGCCGCTGTACTGGCGGTGCTTTTCGGCCCCGGTGCCCTCGTCGTACAGCACGCCGTGCGGCAGGCCTGCCTCGGCCATGTTCTTGCTGCCCGCGAGGAACGGGCGGACGCGGTGGTAGAAGACGGTCGGGTCGCAGCTCTCGTGCATCCGAACCAGGATGTTGGTCAGGTCGGTCAACAGCTCGGCGAAGCCGACGAGACACCGCGTCACCGTCTTTGCGTCGTCCTTTCTTGCCGCGGCAATGGCCGTGAGCATCAAGTCGAGAATGGGGGCGCCGCGGGCCTCGATGGCCACCGAGATGAGGTAGAACCACGACTCGTCGATGGATCCCGTAAATGTATTCAGCGTGGCCAGATTTTCCATGTTGTCAATGTCTTCGTCCATGAAGACGGGCTTGAAATTCCACAAGCAGACGGCGGCGTAGGTCGCAACGGGGGGCACCTCGAGGTGGTCGGATATTTCGAGCAGGGGCACAGAAATGGCCATGGGAAGTCGGTCGGCCGGCGCGTCACCCCCCCAGATGTATGCGTGGGCCATGAAGCAGAGCAGGGAATATGCACGGCGCCATTCTGCTTCGTGTTCGAGGCCTATGGTAGAGAGGACGGGTAGGTGGTCGATGACGCTGCGCAGGCGACGGGACAAGACGAGGGCTTGCAGATTGGCCGCGATGGCCTCCCACTTGTTGTAGTAAGGATCGGGTAGGTGCGTCAATGGAAGGGTCTCGGGCAAGAAGCCATGTCTTGGAGATAGGCCGTAATCGGCGAGAACGGGGACAGGAGGCAGCATTTTGCTGGGCGAGGTTTTTGGTTGAGGCTGGAAAAGCCCTCGTCGTGGCCGCGATTCCGGTTATGGCCGATGGAGTCGGAGTATGTGTCTCTGTCCTGACTTTGGCCGCAGCCTCAGCCTTGGCTTAGAGAACTTGAACTCGGTTACACGGCGACAGAAAAAAAAAAGACTTCAGAGTCAACAGAGAGTCTAATTGGTAATAGCACGGTGATGCAAGTATGGGAGTTTGTTAAGTTTGCGCGGGGGAGGGGTTTGAAGGAAAAAGAGTCGCAATCGATAAGACCCGGTCGTAGGGGACCTGGGTGGCTTATTATTAATGTCTGGGTCATACGACTCGTGCCGAGGCCGGACGTCCTGGTTATACATAATAGTATTGGGTTTCGGTTGACTCGGAGTGGAGCTGAGGCGTTTATATGCCAACAACGTATTCTAATAGGCTACCAAAGATTGAAAAGGAAACCCTTCTGGTCTTATAGTTGCATTTTGCTCCAGTTGTCTCGACATTTCGAGCCATAGGTACGGAGTATCAGGTTCCATAATTGCACGGGAAGCCTGCACAAAACGTGCGACTTGTCAGGGCGGGCTTTCATAGGGAGGGTTCTAAGGATTCGACCCCTTTGAAGTCAATCGACGCCGCCACGTGGTCATACTTGTATCCACAAACTGTAGGCCAATGCTAGTTGTTGCCATTAACTTGGTTCCTTTTGGGTGAGTGATGGCTTGTTCCAGGTCGAATCATATTCAATCCTTCCAAGTCGCGAGCCTGCAACTAGGACCCACAGGCAAGGTACCCGATAGCCGGTCGCTTCGAGTCCTCAAGTTGGTTGGGAATCATGGACTGATGCAAATGCCACTATGCAATACGGAGATGAGATGAGAGATCAGCTTCAATTTACCCACTCAAGGGCCTTGCTGAGCATCTTAGTTATAATCCGAATCTTTGGAACCTGTGTGGCCATCGGATGCCCGTCCCCGTTTCCCCGCCAAGAGGCGCCACCAGTCAACCCACTTCAAAGCTCACACCTCACCTTGACCTTGCCTTGGGCACGGCCTCAACCTCACCTTGGCCTCACCTGGACCACTTGAGCCTCTACCACCGCATCGCCAGACCCCAACAAGCGCGATAAACAGCAGCTGTTCCGGCGACCTCGACACAGCCATCGCCAGAAGCTGACCCATTCTCAAATCCGCTACTTTGAAAAAGATAAACCCCTCCCGAATCACCTGCCATCAAGTGTTACTCTCCAAGCCCTGCTCTCCTCAAGGCAGTCGCAAAATCATCAAGTCCATGCGGATGGCCACCGCTTCGCACGGTTGAGCTTGAGCCCCTTGGAGACAGGCGAAGCACTGCAAATCGAGGCATCCAACAAGCTCCAGCTTGTGGCTTCTCCAGCTCTCCTGTGCACCCTCTCCTCCACAATGCCAGTACAGCAACATGTTCTCAACTGGCTGTACAGCGTTCTAACCAGTGTATGCATGCCCAAGCTGGGTCCAGATCAATCCTTCATCCTTCTGATATAACGCCATAGGAATATCACGACGTCAACCGCACATACAATGATGTCGCCCAAGCGTTGACACAGTATCCCACGCTCTCCCCGCGTACCGACGTGCATAGTGAGCCACTCCGGCTTTGACCAGACACTATCAAATCGCTAATAGCATTCTAGCCTTCTCCAACGGTTCCAGCGCGCTTCTACTCCATATCACCGGCACGATACCCGTCAACTTTCGCGGAAATACATATCGATTCCCGGTTTCAATATGGGTCCCTCACGCTTACCCTCGCGAGCCACCGCTCGTCTATGTCACGCCAACCGAGAACATGATGGTTCGTCCAGGGCAGCATGTTGACCCTCAGGGGCAGGTATACCACCCATATCTGGTGGGATGGGCACAATTTTGGGATGTGAGTTGGTCAAATGATTTCTGTCAGCATTCGCACTCGTCTCCCAAAGCTAACGGCTCTTGCAGAAATCAAATATTCACGACTTCATGTCAGTTTTATCCGATATATTTGCCAAAGAGCCCCCGGTTGTGTCCAGACAAGCGGCTCGACCACAACCGCAGCAACCACCTATGCAAGCACCACCTCCGGTCCCCCCTCTGCCCCCGGAGATGGCACCTCGACCGCCGCAAACACTTCAGAGCTCGACAAACAGCTCCCGTCCGCCGCCGCCGCCTCCGCCAAAGGAAGATCAAACACCCCAAACCTCCACCCACTCAGCCTCTCCTTCATCAGATACGACCGTGCGCACGTCCTCTGTCCCATCCCGATATGAATCAGCACCGCCGCTTCCCACCCAAGCACCAGCATCACCGCCCGTTGTACGACATGCTCAACCTTCCTCTCAGTTCCAACAACTCTCGCAGCAGCAGCACCAGCATACACAACCTCCCACGAGACATTGGCTTCCACATGGACCGCATAGCTCATCTCAAAACCCGCCGTATTCGGCACAGCAAGTGCCGTCTCAACAGCTTCCACCACAATGGCAAGCTCTAGGACCACCACCACCTGGATATGCTGTAGCCCCTGGGGTAGGAATGCCACCACATATCCAGCAGCCTCCAGTACAGCAACCTGCTCCTCCACCTCCAAACATCCTTGATGAGCCACTCACTCTCGACATTCCCGAGGCCACGACCGTGGCGCCTCCCCCAATACCACCAAATCCCGAAAAGGACAACCTCTTGCGACAAATTGCCCAGACCCTGTATGTTATTCGACAGCGGTCTCGACAACAGAATGATTCCACCATGGCAGGGCTTCAGGGGCAGCGAAGCGCCATGCAGAATGCCATGGCTGGTATTCAATCCGAATCGAGCCAGCTCACTCAGCTATCTAATGTGCTTACGTCGAACACGACCATTCTCCACGACGCTTTACGGAAGGCAGACGCGGTTATTGATGGGTCAAGAAGCCACCCTGCGCCTGATATCGACGAGCTCCTCGTGGCTCCGACAATCGTGTCTAATCAACTGTATAATTTGGTGGCCGAGGAGAAGGCCCTCGGGGACGCCATTTTCATGCTGGGCAGGGCTGTTGAACGGGGCCGTATTTCCCCGGCCGTATTCGCAAAGATGACACGGTCATTAGCAAGAGAATGGTACCTCAAGAAGGCATTGGTGAGAAAGATTGGCCAAGGCATGGGCATGGCGTCAGCATAGTCTAGCAAGGAGTGTGAAGCCTTTGGAAAACCACAGTGGGATCACGGCGAATCAGATGAAACAATGTAGCCTCGGCGCGAGAAGAAGATGAAGAAAATTCCCGTTTTGCTTACCGATTTACATGGCTCGTCGAACAAGGCTCAATATCATCTTTGTTTGCCCGCACTCTCCACGGTGACACCCCGAGCGAGCTGTCTGCCCAAGTCTCGGCACTTGAAGGCGCAGATGTTCCCATACGCTCCTCTCGTCTCTGTACCAAATCGCGCCTCGCAGCCATTCCGCCGCCAATGTCCGGTCCCTGCGCCCCTCCCGGTCCTGCATGGCGCCGGCGCCCCGGTCCACAATGTCTCAAGAACAATACTACACCAGCGCCACAACCCCAAAGAACAATATCAACGGGGATACATGGATTCACCACCCGGCCCGGCCATCGTCAGCGGGATGAAGCGTACACGTCCCGAGCTGCCAGCAAAATGTAACCCCATAAACGAAAAAGGGAACCCAGATATCCCGGTTGAAACTTGTTTGTCTTGACGGCGGGCGACTCGCTTGAATTTGGAAAGCATACGCGATATAATGACTTTTTTTTTATTTTTACTTTTTGTTTGTTTTTCTGCAAATGCTTTCGTGTCAGTGCAAGGCGGGTGCCGGTGTGACAGGGTGAACCGTATTTGAAGCCCCCGTTCAAACCGGTTGATATTGTACAACGGCCCTCGTTGCGATTGTGCCATAGTATTATCCCAGAGCCGAGCAGCTTCCATTGTCGACGTCCAAGCATTGATAGCCTCTGCTCAAACCTACGACATCAAAAAGGGCCTCTCAACATACAACACTCCTCCTCTCAACATCTCCAAAAAAAAAAAACCTGGGCATCATGAACACCACGACCACCGCCGACATGGCCTTCAACCCGCTCCTCCAGCCCGTCACGTTCCTCTCGGCGTCGCAGAGCCCCATCTCCATCCCGATCCCCAGCATCGACGCCTACAACGACGAGACGATCAGCGTGACCATCAACTACGCCTTCCAGCTCGGCTCGTGCGCGACGCTGCTCGTCATGGTGCTCGTCATGACGCCGCCCTCGAAGCTGCGCCGCCTCTCGTCGGCCCTCCACCTCGCCGGCCTCGCCGCCTGCATCGTCCGCATGGCCCTGCTGCTCGCCTTCTTCCTCTCGCCCCTCAACCACTTCTACCAGTTCTGGGCGGGCGACTACGCCTCCGTCCCGCGCCGCTTCCTGGTCAGCAGCGTCGCCGGCAACGCCGCCTCCCTGCTGCTCTTCGTCATCCTCCAGGCGGCCCTCATGCACCAGGCCTGGACCATGGTCTCCCTCTGGCCGGCCCCCGTCAAGCTCTGCCTCGGCGCCGCCTCGGCCGTCGTCTCCCTCCTCGCAACCGGGTGGCGCGTCGCCTTCGCCGTCGTCCAGAGCCGGTCCGACCTCGAGCTCGCCCCGGCCCTCGACCAGGTCTGGGTCGTGCGCGCGGCCCTGATCCTCAACGCCCTCTCCATATGCTGGTACTGCGCGCTCTTCAACCTCAAGCTCGTGCTGCACCTAGCCGTCAACAGGGGCATCCTGCGGTCCTCCCAGACCCTGAGCCCGATGGAGGTGCTCGTCGTCACAAACGGCGTGCTGATGATTATCCCAGGTACGTTTTCTTTTCTTTTACCCTTGCAGCTCAAGGGGACAAATGGACTATTTATTTACTCTTGGTAAAAAAAAACAAAAAACTAACACCAAACCTAAATAGTCGTCTTTGCCGCCCTCGAATGGGGCCACTTTCAACACTTTGAAGCCGCCTCGCTCACGCAGACCTCGGTCGCCATCATCCTCCCCCTCGGCACGCTCGCCGCCCAGCAAATGACAACCCCCGGCGGGAGCCTGGCCTACCTTTCCGGCGCGAGCAACCACAAGTCGAGCGGCCCGTCCGGCCGGGGGGAAAAGCCGACCCCGCCCTCGACGGCGGCGGGATTCTCGGGCCTCAGCACCACCTGCGGCTCGGGCAGTCTTCACCAGTCGCCGTCCGTGTTTTCCACCTACCCGAGCCGGGAGGCGAGGCCTTCAAAGCTGGACCACTTCGATCTGGAGCTGAGCAGGATTGACTCTACCGGCGCTCTGGCTAATGACCGCGTGCGTATTGATACCGATTTGGAGCAGAATGAAACGAGAATCTAGGGGGTTCTTTGACTTTGCTTACCCCTGACAAGGGGCGGTTTGGGTAGATACAGATGGACATCTGCCAGCTTAGACTTTTTATTTTCTCCACAGAACAGGCTTTGCTTAGACATCAATATTGCGCCGACCTGGAATTCTTGGATGGGGTCCAAAAGCCCTTGTTTATATCATCAAGTGTCAGAAAGGGGGGGGCAGGACCTTGTGTCCGCGTACTGGCATAGTTGACAGCATACGGAATGTCACTTCAATTTAGCTTATACAATGGATATTTCCTATATTTGTGTAAATTAGGTCCTACGCTGCATGTGTCTTGGCAATGCCGTAACATGTAAACACCCTGTTCTCTGTACACATCTTCCCACACGTTTGGCTTTGGCCTCAAACCTACAGTTTTGCAATCAAGTTCTTCGCTAGTCAGTTTGCGCACGGTCTTTTCTCATAGTCATCTTTTCCCGGCAGAGACTGACAAGTCGTTTCATCTCGTTGACTCGCACTGGTTGCGGTTGCTCCAATGCACAATTAACGCGGGCAATAAAAGGAGTGTTGCTTCGAGACGTCCACCGTCGCCCCGAAAGCCTCCAGGTTCGACGCCTTTCGCCAGTCTGCGTAACTTGCATGCTCTTGGACCCCTGCCCCCATTGCCCTACATAGCTGCCAACGGACGCGGGATCGTTCTGTGGATGCTGTGTGTCCGATTCGGGATGATTAATACTAGAAACCCTTGGAAGCGAGCCGTCAGACTTCTTTTCTTTCTCGGGGTTGTTGATATTATCGGTCCAGATCTCCCAGTTGCCTGATAGTGATGAACGCACCGTTTCCATGGGTCCATCGCTAGGCACACGCTGATCCTCACCCTTTCGACTGGTCGGTTTGGGCTCGTCCTGAGCAGCACGGTGCTCAGTTTCTATATTCTGCACGACGGGCCTCTGTCGCCACCGGGCTGGTCCCCAGGAGGACGAGGACTTCCTCCTGACCTCCTCAGTTATCCCGGGCTTGGGTTGATGGACTACCTGACAAGAAACCGATGCTGGGATCCGAGCTTTATATCGAATGCTATATTTGCTTTTTCCATTTGTCTTTTCCTTGGCGATTAACGATTCGAAAAGGCCTATTTTATTTTCAATTTGTGACGGAGCAGAAAAGGCAGGTTGTTTGGGAGTTGCCTCTAACTGTGCCACAGCAGCCTCGACACTCATTTCATTGTGTAGCAGCACTGGAGATGTCAAATGGCTGGGTCCGTGCTTGAATTCGTGCGATTTCCGTTTTATATGCTGCCTAAGTGGAAGCTTGCTCCTGACCTTGCTGACTGATGGCGTTGGTTGGAACCCAACAAACAGAGGCAATTTATCTGTCTCTTCTTCTTTGCCACTCTTTGTGGGGACCAATTCGATATGCGGCACTGCCCTGTCATCTCGGGCCTTGGATATGAGGCTTTTCTGGCTTTCGGGCCGAGATGGAGGCCTTGCTTGGGCCGTTGAGATGCTCTCGCTTGTATTCAGAGTCAGACGACTAGGGTGCATATCTGTAGGCTTTGGGGCCTGCAATGACCCAGAAGCTTCTATTACTGACGAAATTGTTTTATATTGGTTATTTTCTTCCGCGGGATGGAGACCACAGGCGGATAAGCGGTGTGGCTTTGCGCTTTTATCCGCACTTGGAAGCGATGGATAGGTGGATGATAGTGGCAGATATCCAGACAGTCGTTTCGACACGTTTGCTCTTTTGGGACAGGACAAGACGGCGGCTCGACTCTGGGCCAGGCATGCTAATGGCGATCGAGCTCGGACTGTTTGCCATCTAGCTGGCAAGCGTAGTTTGCTACCTTGCCGAGCTGGGCCGTCGGTCGAGCCTGTCGAATGAGACTTGTCTGCGTGTTGTCAGCTATTACCCATCTCGAGACTACTCACAAGAAGTCCGACCCTCATCAACGGTGTCTTCGACAGGACCTTACTAACCAGGATTGGTAGCACCAAGGTTCACTTCAAAAATCTTTTTTCTCTCCGCAACCACTGAAGAGCCCTTTTCGACAGTCTCCAGTCTCCCAGGTTGCCAGCTACACTGGACCTTGTCGTTTGATGCACTTGATTCCTGAGATGCCAAGTCTTGGCTTGTGGGTGGGTTTCTCGCAGAAGTACATAAAGACGAAGTTGTTATGGACGAGGGAGCAGGAGGTGGCTCGAAGAGGCTCGTTGCAGACAATGTAACTGGGGCTCTTGCTGTCCCTCTCAAGGATAACGGTTTGGTTGGGCGTGACACGCTCTCCAGGCCCTCGAACTTGGAGACTAAATGGGCGAGGGCCCTACCCGCTCCCACTCGACGCTTCAGTTGGCGTGCTGCAATAGCGTCAGCGTCTTGGGGCTCGGAAATATCTGTCGTCAAAGTTTGTGTCGCAGACAACAAAGAAAGTATCGGCATTGTTGCCAGGAATGCCGTTCATGCTTGATGCAGAGTGGATTGGAAGTGTGCGAAAATGTCTAGGATTTAGTTCAAAGCAATGTTTTCCTAGGTTCGTTGTCAGTGTTTCCAGAGTATTGAGAGACGCCTTCCTGGTGTGTCGGAATAGATCATGACCCTCCCTGTATGTAGGGAAGGAGTCGTATGACTGCGGTTGACAATCACGCTTTCCACAAGCTGTGTGAGCAGGGCGGCTGGCCGATCAGGACCATCAATGCAAAGTCCGCAACAGATGGGCTTCAAGGCGAAATATTTGTATTGATTCATGTTTGATCGTGTTCTTAAGACGAACTGCGCCCATTTACAATTCTCCCATTCATCACACCGTGCTTGAGACCAATTCTATTTCTCTTCCCTCACAACGATATGCCAAGTGACCCCTCTAGCGTACATTCGTGTTCATCTATTATACAGGTAGTGGTCGGTCGTCCAGCGCCCATTGATATTTGGCGCTTCGATTCCGCAGCTGGTGTGGTTTTAAAAGTCGGTCAATTACTGGCTATTCACATAATCTTGTCAGCATATCGTCAATGCGCCTCGGCATTGCAGGGAGTTGGATGTCGCATACGGAGGCAGAAGCAGCTCGCCCCAGGGGCTAGCGAGAAAAGTAACGGCGGCCTTCAACAAGTGTCAGAGTCCAAGGTAAATTTTATCGAAAGTGATTCCCAGGCCAAACTCACGCCAAACATGGCAATGCTGCGGACAACAGCCGCGTTTTCGGATGAAGTCAGAGTGCCGTATGCGGAAGCGAAGAAACCCTTAGGAGCACGGCGAGATGAAGGCTTCTCAACGAGGACTCTCTTGGGAGCAGGCATTTTGTATGGATTTAATTAATGCGACGGCAAGTGAAGTCGTTTTGCGTTGATCAAAATGGTGAATGGCAGATCAAAGCGTTTGGACGGAATGACGATTTTGCTGGAGCTCTTTAAAAATTTCGGGCGACGGCTTCTTTTCCAGTGACAAGGGGGGCCAAATTGACTACCACCCCAGACCCACTTGCCATCACATGATTGGCGTCATCAGCAGCCCAAGCAAGTCAAGACTCAAGATAGACATGATCTTGGGCACTTCAATTGAGACAACATATCGAGATATGCAAAGGCCTTACTTCCTCTTCGAGTGTATTTAATTCAACTTTTAAAAAATAGCATTCTGTGCAAATCATCTCCCATCACCGCATCCTGAACCTAACCCCACCTGTCCTCACTGGTCACGTCACGCCTTCCACATCAGCCATACATACATGCTCAGACAGCATAATTTCATAGAGACGTCTCATCCAACAAGGTCACATCAATAATGGATGATCAGTCGACTATACCGGAACCCGGCGGATTCATCCGGCAGACCGGCCTCCCGTCTCCGGCCTCATCCTCAGCCTCCACCAGGCCCCTTGCCGGACTTCCTCACCCACGAGGCCACTCACTACGCCCGGGGTCAAGTAAAGAGGACATGGTCCGTCGCTACGTCGAAGAGCGCCTCCTACACATTTCACGTCGCTACGTCAAGAAATTCGGCAACCCAAATCCCGGAGATGAGGTCGTCGGGTTCAAATCCTTCGGCGAAGTCGCCAAGGAACTCGACGGACTGGTAAACGTCCTGTGGAAATCCGGAACACGTGCGTGTCAACGTTTCGCCCTTTTCCCCCGCCTTCTTCGTGAATACTAACCACCTTGTGCTAGCGAGCCTGCAAATTCCGTTTCTGTTGAAACTAGCTAGTGACTTTACGCAGTATGTGCGGTCCTTCCCGCCCTCTCCGCGAGCAACATTTGAGCTGCTGCGGAAACTGGACCACTGCTTCGCCAGTCTGTTGCGCGGTCAGGACATGGACACAAATGAGACCCTGCCCGGATTTGAGAATGGTCTCCGGGCAGGCATGACCACGACCGACATGGTCCGGTGTCGGAGTTTGGTGGAGCAGACGAGGGTCTTGATCGTGGAGGTATTGAGCAGCGGCGACGTGGATGATGAGGACGATGAGGACGAGGACGAGGATACAGATATGGATATGGATGGCGGTGAAAGTGCAGCGGAGGCCGGCGGCAACCGGACCCCGACGCCGTGGGATATTGAGGAGGAGAGGTTGCACATGGATGCGGCGCGGATATACGAAAATACTATTGTGCAGCTGGGCGAGAGATTGGGCGATCCGTTGGGAAGTGAAAACAAGATTGATAGTTCTGCGGTGTGTTCGACTGCTGATTAGCGCATAGTATTGCTCAGCCAGACTAATGGTAATAATGGTAAACATTATGACGATTCTGCCTAGGCTCAATAACTTGGATAATATTATCTGGTATGGTCCTTAGAGCTCCTTCTAGACAATTTTATCAGAGGAACTCTGTAGACCAAATCATCTTTCATTGGTAGTCTTTACATACAATCGCGTCCGGTAAGACCTGTCCACAAAGTGACAGCGATAGTAAATACGCTCAATGCCTCACTAGCACTACCAGATATGATTGCCGGCTAGTTTCTTTTGGACCTGCAGTTCAGTCGCACACCATTGCTACCAATACTAGGTCCATAAACAGGTATATTCAACCCATCACAGAGGCACCACTAAAGCATGTATCTAAAGCCTCTATTCAATTTTACAGTTCCTTCAAACCTAGACTCCACAATACTGGTACTCTTCGTCGGAGCATCGTCCTCTCGGCGTGGCTCCTCATCAAGGACAGCCTCGGCCTCATCAAGCTTCCGATTTTCCCATTTCAAGCAAAAGAGCAGCGCGGTAGCAGCCACCATGGATCCGAACACAAAAGCGCTGTTGGAAATCATGGCAGGCAGGTATTGCGGCCCCGTCGATTTGTCATATAGGTAGGGCGAGTAGACCTGGGCAATGTTGCCGACCATGTTCGTGATGGCGAAGGCTGCCGAGCGCTTCTCCAGGGGTCGGGGCAACTACAATGCAAGCGGTCAGCCGGCAGGGTCCTGAAAAGACCAAAAGCAGAGCATAAAACGAGGGGCAAAACGGCGCTTACAGTCGACGACAGCCAAGCATACGTAATGTCGAAGCATCCGTACACGCCACCCAGCATGAGGAACAGGGAGAAATATCTCGGCGCCAACGAATGAGTACACGCGGCAACGATGAAGCCGACCATGCCAACGGCCAGCGGGCAAACGAGATGCCAGTACCGCTCCTCCAGCTTGTCGCTCGCCACGGAGACAGCCATGGCAACAACGGCGGCAAACACATACGGCGGGGCCGTCATGAGCAGCGATTCGATTTTGCCAAAGTTGAATGTGGCCACCAGCGTGGGGATAAAGGCCGTGACGGCGGCGGCGGACGTCTTGAGAATGACAATCAGCGTCAGCAGCCAGACCTTGTAGTCCAAAAGCGCCATCCTCAGGCCCTGCAGCACGGAGCCCTTTTCTTCGTCGACGCTCCCGCTGTGCACGCGCAGTCTGTGCATGGCAACCGCCTTCTGCTGGCTCGACAGCCACGCCGTGGTCGCCGGGAAATCGGGCAGAATGAAGACGGACGCCAGGGACACTGCGACGGTCGCGGCGCCCTCGATGACAAACATCCACTGCCATGCGTGCAGGCCCCGGGCGCCATCGAGGCCGTACTGCACACCGGCGCCGACCAGGCCGCCAAAGGCGCTGGAGAGCAGGCTCCCCGTGTACATGACGGCCGTTCGCGTGGCCAGCTCGCGCGGCGTGTACCAGCTCGACAGCAGGAAAAGCGCGCCAGGGAAGAAGGGGGCTTCGAGGAACCCCAGAAAGAAGCGGCATACGACGAGTCCCCTGAAGTCATGCACGGCGGCGGTGGATGCCGAGACGACGCCCCAGAGGGCCATGCATGTGGGCAGATAGATGCTCGGCCTGACCCTGGTGAGGATGAGGTTGGAGGGGATTTGCAGAGTCAGATAGCCTGCGAACAGGACCGAGATGCAGATGTTGAACTGGTTCCCTTGCAGATGGAGGTCCTTCTCGATGCCTTGGATGCGCGCATTGGGCAGTGCGTTGCGATCGAGATAGCTGCCGATGCGATTAGCCAAATGCAGATGGAGATGGAGATGGAGCTGTGGGGGAGGCGCAGTCTGGAGACTGGGACCGTCGACCCTTGGTCACCAACTTCAGAACAATCATGCAAATCATGACGGGCATCAGGGTCCAGTCGATCCGGCGCACCAACTCCTTCTGTACGGCGGCATACTCCTCCTGCGCGGCCGGCAGGTAGTCAAAGACGGCGTCTTCAGCTGGCCGGGTCGAATCGGCAGACAGTCGAGCTGTGTTGGTCGCGGTGCTTGCTGATGAGGGATCCATGGTGCTGACCCTGCGGTACCCCGTGGACCGAGGGCGTCTGAAAATACGCAGCATCCAGGGCCGCCTCTTGTCGGGGCAGCGAGGGGCCCCGGTGTCTTTTAAGATGTCAATCAGGCCAGATACGATGATTGCCGAGGCCTCGTTTGCAGCAGACTGGACGTATGGTGTACCGTCAATGTGACGGCGGGGTAAAAGTCAAGTCAAGTCAAGTCAAGTCTGAGAGATAAAGACTCTCACGAAGCTAGTGAGAGGGGCGGCAGCAAACCCGGGTTGAGGCCGATGCCGCGCTTGTTCCCGATGACGAATTCAATCGGCAGTTGGCCGAGTGGCTGCACGGTCAGACGAACATGCAAGCCGGATTATGAAAAACAGTCCGCCGTTGTTCTACTTGACTACACTTAAAATTGCAGCATGGGGACATGAGCCCCGTACATATACAGAGTCACTGGGCGCCAAATAGGCGAGCCACGTGGGGTGGAATGAATGACTGGCAGCAGAGCCAGCACCGAGTATATTTAGGTTTACTCGTACGGCTTCATCAACGTGTTCCCCAGAATCTTGTCATCAAAATCCGGAATGTGGGTGGTGTGGCTCCACGGCTTGAGACCAACCTCCTTCTGCACCGTCTTGGCAAAGCAGCCAAGCCATCCCTTTCGCGGAAATGCATCAATGACATCCTCCCTGGTGACAGCATGCACAAGGTCCTTGATGTCGGGCAAGTGAGGGTGGTCGCTGACATTGTCGTAGATGGTGGCCAACTGAATCACCTGTCCCAAAAAGGTAATGTTGCCGTCGGTGCCCAGGTCTTGGTGGCGGATGATGGCTTCGCAGACGGCATCGGCTTGGTCCTGTGTAGATCCAAAGTCTTGCAAGACCCCGCGGGCTTTGAAGCCGCCATAGAACTCAAACGACATGCGGGTTGCCGACATGTTCTCTTCGGCGGTGCCAATGTCGTGGAGAAGGGCCGTCAGGGCGAGAGTCGATGGGGAGAAGCTCTTGACATGCTCGGGAAACTGTTGCCGGATAATAGCAGTTGCTATGGTTGCTCATGTTAGTATATGGTGTTGTGTGGTGAAGCAAGGTCAAGCATGTCGATGCAACTTGATGGTGTGTGCGTAAGTTAGTACTTACCATAATAGTACACCCTCATGGAGTGGTTAAATGTTTCGGGAGGCAGCTTGTCCTTGGCATACTCTTGGGCCTTGACCACAATAGGATCGTCAGAGGGAAACTCAATGCAATCCACCTTGAGCGGAGTTGGTGTATTCTTATAAGTCTTGCCGTCGAAGAGCTGGCCGGCATCCACGGGGACAGCGGTCCAACCATGAAGCAAGACTTCATCGGGTGCCATGTTGGCAGCGGCAATGAGAATTGGAGATGATAGGGAAAGGGCAAAAGAATATTTCCTTTGGGTCAATTGATAGTTTGAAATGTTTACAGGAAAACTCGTGGACGTCGACTCTCCCCGCCGTTGAGTCGCTTATATACAACAACGCCTGCCTGAAACGACGGCCTGGCGTGCAGTTCTGGCGGGCACCATGATGCAGCAGCCACGCGGGAATTCCGAGTCGCTTAATAATGTCATATTATTGCGAGGCGTTATTAGACAAGGTTCAGGCATATCGTTACTTGTAGTCACCCGCAACGCTTCAATCTCTCATGTGACAATAATCCATTGATTGATGGAATTATTTACCGTCTTCAGAGTCTCCGGCGCCGTTAGGCTGGTGGTGCAGGGTATGTGTATCGTAGGGCGGCGCGCACGAGCCAGAAGCTGCCAGACCAGACCAGACCAGACCCCAATTGGGTGCATCAAACCACCAAGCCTGCATAACAATTTATTATTGTTGACAACTCGCGTCTTGGCTCGCAGCTCCGGTTTCTGGTGACGATAGAGCTGATTGATGCAACTTTGGCTTATATTGAGTTCACTCCTTTATTTTTATAAAAAGCAGAGGGCATCTTGGCTTGCAGCGGTTTCTTGAGCCAATTTATTCAACCGTAAGCAGACTGGTGTTATCTGACTTCAAATAACACTCCCCGTTAGCAATGAAGTGGACTTGAGCCAATTTATTCAACCATAAGCAGACCGGCGCTATCTGAAGTTAGATAACACTCCCGTCAGCAATGAAGTGGACTTGAAGCCAATTTATTTTTACTAGAATGAACGCCTGGCTGGCAACTGAGTGGCTCGTTTAATTACCTGGCCTTAGTAATCCTTCATTTTCACAAAAATGAAATGCTGCGTAGGGCTGTAATCCTTTATTTTGGGCAAGATGAAAGGCTGCGTAGGGCGCCACTTGATTTAACCTGTTGGCAACTGAGTGGCTCGTTCAATTACCTGGCCTTAGTAAGCATTAAAATGGGCCCTACACACTTTGGGTCTAGCGTCATTGCCGTCTCCGCAGGCGCGTGCAGGCAAAAGCGTGGCAAAAGAGCGGCAAAAGAGCACTTCTGCTGGCGGCGTTTGAACATTTGGATGCTCTATGCACATCATCAACGACAAGTCAACCACGCCTCCAGCATTGCGATCATCAGCTGGCCCTCCCTAACCTGTACGCAATAAGAATATTGCGCGCCGATAATCTGCTGGATTGCGCTCCCAGCTGCACGCGCGGTGCCAGAGGCGCCAGGTGTAGCACTGACCCCCTCGACTCCGATCTGGTTTGCAACTCCAGCTCAGAGTCCTTGGACCTGATTCGACCTCAAGAAGCGTTAGGCAAAACCGACTGCCGCGCATCGAACACCAAGCTGGGACATCGTGATAGTTGGTTAGATTAGCCCTCGAGCCTCAATAGAGTAAACGTAGGTTCTCTGCCGGCAACATGGCGGACTACGAGGAGGATTACGACTATTTAACTTATGATGGCGACGACGATGAGGGCATCACCCCCGAGGACTGCTGGACCGTCATCTCGTCTTTTTTTGATACCAAGGGCCTTGTTTCGCAGCAGACTGATTCCTTCGACGAGTTTACACAGACGACGATACAGGACCTTGTCAACGAATATTCCACCATCACACTCGACCAACCGAACCCTCCATCAGCCGCGGGAGAAAAAGTTGCCCTCCGCCGATATGAGATCAAATTCGGAACCGTCATGGTGTCACGTCCGACCATCAGCGAAACCGACGGAACTGTGACGTCGCTGCTGCCGTACGAGTGTCGTGACCGAAACTTGACTTATGCAAGTCCTCTCTACATCAACATTACTAAGAAGGTCTCCAGGGCTGTTGAGCAAGATATACCCCTCAAAGAGTTGGATGACGCTCAACGTGAGGAGCTGAAGAGGACCGGTGAAATGCCTACAAAGCTTGTCTGGGAACTCGAGGAATCCGCCGAGGACGATGACACTGGCAAGTCTGAGGACTGGAAGAACATGGTGTTTGTTGGAAAACTTCCCATCATGGTCAAATCCAAGATTTGCCACTTGAGTCGCGAGCAGGAGGACAGCTTGTTCATGGTCAATGAATGTCCCTACGACCAGGGTGGTTACTTTGTCATCAATGGCAGCGAAAAGGTCCTTATTGCCCAGGAACGCTCTGCCGCCAACATCGTCCAGGTTTTCAAGAAGGCTCAGCCTAGCCCGTACACGTACACTGCTGAAATCAGAAGTGCGTTGGAGAAGGGCTCACGTCTTATTTCGAGCTTGTCACTTAAGCTATACGGCAAGGGCGACTCCGCTCGTGGTGGCTTTGGTCAAACCATTCACACCACTCTTCCCTTTGTAAAATCCGATCTACCAATTGCCATCGTCTTCCGTGCCTTGGGTGTTGTGTCTGACGAGGACATTCTCAACCACATCTGTTACGACAGAAAGGACAGCCAGATGCTGGAGATGCTTCGACCATGCATCGAAGAGGCCTTCTGTGTCCAGGACAGAGAAGTTGCTCTCGACTTTATCGGAAAGCGAGGTAACCGAGACCAGGCCGGCTTAGGCAGAGACAAACGTGTTCGTGTTGCCAAGGACATTTTGCAGAAGGAGACGCTCCCCCACATCTCCCAAACCGAAGGCAGCGAGACGAGAAAAGCCTTCTTCCTGGGTTACATGGTTCACAAGCTCCTCCAATGCGCTCTCGGTCGACGTGAGCCCGATGACCGTGATCACTTTGGCAAGAAGCGTTTGGACCTCGCTGGTCCCCTTTTGGCCAAGCTCTTCCGCGGCATCATTCGCAGAATGAATACGGAATTGTCCAATTATTTGCGAAGATGCGTTGAAGGTAACCGTCATTTCAACTTGGCAGTTGGTATCAAGCCTGGAACACTTTCCAACGGTTTGAAATATTCCCTTGCCACTGGCAACTGGGGAGATCAGAAGAAGGCCATGAGTTCGACTGCCGGCGTGTCCCAAGTGTTGAATAGGTATACTTTTGCGTCGACACTCTCTCACTTGCGACGAACCAACACACCAATTGGTAGAGATGGTAAGCTCGCTAAACCGCGTCAGCTGCACAACACACACTGGGGCTTGGTCTGTCCGGCCGAGACGCCAGAAGGTCAGGCTTGCGGCCTGGTCAAGAACCTGTCATTGATGTGTTACGTCAGTGTGGGTTCACCGGCCGAGCCATTGATTGAATTCATGATCAACCGTGGCATGGAAGTGGTAGAAGAGTACGAGCCGCTGAGATATCCCCATGCCACCAAGATCTTTGTCAATGGTGTTTGGGTTGGTGTACACCAAGATCCTAAGCACCTGGTCAGTCAAGTCTTGGATACTAGACGAAAGTCGTATCTGCAGTACGAGGTGTCTCTCGTCCGAGAAATCAGGGATCAAGAGTTCAAGATTTTCTCCGACGCTGGCCGAGTTATGAGACCAGTGTTTACTGTGCAGCAAGAAGATGATCCCGAGACTGGCATTGAAAAAGGCCATCTCGTTTTGACCAAAGAGTTGGTTAACAAGCTTGCTAAAGAACAAGCTGAACCACCCGAAGACCCAAGCGAGAAAATTGGCTGGGAAGGACTGATTCGTGCCGGCGCCGTCGAGTACCTCGATGCTGAAGAAGAAGAGACATCAATGATCTGCATGACGCCAGAAGATCTTGAGCTGTATCGTCTGCAGAAAGCCGGTGTTGCTCTTGATGACGATATTGGAGATGACCTGAATAAGCGTCTCAAGACCAAGACCAACCCCACAACGCACATGTATACGCATTGTGAAATTCACCCCAGTATGATTCTTGGTATTTGCGCTAGTATTATTCCGTTCCCCGATCACAATCAGGTAAGCAGCCTTTGTCAAGAATTGTCTCATGCTCTACTGACAGGCTTTTTTAGTCACCTCGTAACACCTATCAATCCGCCATGGGTAAACAAGCCATGGGTTTCTTCCTCACCAATTACTCTCGCCGTATGGACACCATGGCAAATATTCTCTATTATCCCCAGAAACCTCTGGCCACCACTCGATCCATGGAGTTTCTCAAGTTCCGTGAGCTGCCTGCTGGCCAAAATGCCATCGTCGCTATTGCCTGCTACTCGGGTTATAACCAGGAGGATTCCGTCATTATGAATCAGAGCAGTATCGACAGAGGCCTGTTCCGTAGTCTGTTCTTCCGTTCATACTCTGATCAAGAAAAGAAAGTTGGTTTGAACTACACGGAAGTATTTGAGAAACCATTCCATCAGAGTACTCTTCGTATGAAGCACGGAACATATGACAAACTTGACGATGATGGTATCGTCGCACCCGGCGTGAGGGTATCCGGTGAGGACATCATTATTGGCAAGACGGCGCCCATTGATCAAGAGAGCCAAGACCTGGGAACCAGGACCAGCGTCCATCAAAGACGTGACATCTCCACACCGCTGAGAAGCACGGAGAATGGCATTGTGGACTCGGTCATCCTCACAGTCAATGCCGACAATGTCAAGTACGTCAAGGTTCGTGTCCGAACAACAAAAATCCCACAAATTGGCGACAAGTTTGCTTCTCGTCACGGTCAAAAGGGAACCATTGGTGTCACTTACCGACAGGAGGACATGCCATTTACACGGGAGGGTGTGACGCCAGACATCATTATCAACCCGCACGCCATTCCATCTCGAATGACAATTGCTCACTTGATCGAGTGTCTGTTGAGTAAGGTGTCGACATTGGAAGGTATGGAGGGTGATGCCACACCATTTACTGATGTGACGGTGGACTCTGTATCTGAACTGCTGCGCAAACACGGTTACCAGTCCAGAGGATTTGAAATCATGTACAACGGCCATACCGGCAAGAAGCTGAGAGCACAGGTGTTCTTTGGGCCTACATATTACCAGCGACTCCGTCACATGGTGGACGACAAGATCCACGCGCGTGCTCGTGGACCTGTGCAAATCATGACACGGCAGCCAGTGGAGGGTCGTGCGAGAGATGGTGGTCTCCGATTCGGAGAAATGGAGCGTGATTGTATGATTGCTCATGGTGCAGCTGCCTTCCTGAAGGAGCGACTGTTCGAAGTGTCAGATGCCTTCCGAGTCCACATATGTGAGATTTGCGGGCTAATGACACCCATTGCGTGAGTATCCGTTTAACGTGCCTGCGTGAGGATGAATTCTGCTAACATATACCTAGAAATCTTTCAAAGCAATCGTTCGAATGCCGACCTTGTAAGAACAAGACCAAGATTGCCCAGATCCACATTCCCTATGCTGCCAAGCTGTTGTTCCAAGAACTTCAGTCCATGAACATTGCAGCAAGAATGTTTACCAACAGGTCCGGCGCATCTATCCGATAAGCGGGACTCAAATTGGCCCAATAGATGGTTATGTAAGACTGGCGAAACGGAGAAGAGGAAATAGACAATTGCGTGGTTTCTGTTCAGGGAGTTGATTGAACGGGGAAAAGGAGGGATGAATGTATCATGATGACATAGCTGCACACCCCTTTTGCTAATGCATTGAAGTTGAGTTAGATTCTTTACAAGATGCATTTGTACTGCTCCCGCAGCAGAGGCTGTACCACCACAGGATAATATGAATATGCAAAATTTACAAAAAAATGACCCAAGTTATAGTACATGTTATACAGAGTCGTGATTCTATTCCCCCCCGGTTCGCCCAAATCTATGCTTCCGCATCTCGATGTCTGATTTTATTCTCCCAAGCATCGTCATGCATGTGTAGCATCATCTCGGCGGCGCGTCCTTGGCATCCATTTCAGCCGTCGAGTCACGCACCGTCTGGTGCTGCTTGTACTCTGCCTCGAGGGCCCTCTGCATGTCGAAGTCGAGCTGCCGCTCGCGCTTGATGCGCTGCTGCTCCATGTCGCGGACGACTCCCTCGTGCATCGCCTATACAAAGTCAGCCCCTTCCTTGGTCTTTGGCGCACGACATGAGCCAGCGGAGCGAACCTCCTTCTCCCACTTCTGCTGGAAGTGCACGAAGAATATGGTGCAGGCGGCGAACAGCGACGTCCCCGCCAGGGTGAGCTTGGATGCGCGCGACATGGCGGCCTGCGTTTTTTTGTTTTTGTTTGGTGTCTGGCGAGCAAATGCACTTTGCTGGCGTGGAAAGTGAAGGGTCCGGTTGGACAAAGCTCGACCAGATTGAGTCCCGCAGCCATGGTGGGGCACGGGGCCGGGGTGAGCTGTGGGCAAGACGTGGGCAAGACGTAGGCACGCCGATTACCTCACTTGCTTCCAGCACCTCACCTCCATCCTTCGTTGTCCAATCCAATCCCCAACCCGTCGCAGTCTGCAATTCCGCCTTTGCTACAGAACAAATCGCCCACCATGGTCCGTTGATCGATGCCGTGAATTCCCCGACGACGCTAACTCTGTGGGTATAGTCTGCCCAGAACTCTGCAGGCATCCAGACGCTCCTTGATGTACGGCCTGCCCTGCTCCTCACCTCGTGTACTGTGCTAATCTGTCTAGGCTGAGCGGGAAGCATCCAAGATTGTGCAAAAAGGCAAGTTGGCCCATATATGGAGGAGACGCTGAAAGCCGTTTACTGACTGACCGTCGCAGCACGAGAATGTGAGTAGCAGCCATGGGCACGTACGACCGGACGGGTTGCTAAAACGACGGGTCTAGTCCGCACCAAGCGCGTCCGCGAGGCTCGTGACGAAGCGAAGAAGGAGATTGCAGATTACAAAGCTTCCAAGGAGGAGGAGTTTAAAAAGTTCGAAGCCGAAGTACGTTTTTGTTAATTCACGGGCCGGGGAGGAGCGCGAGAAAGCTGACAGACGGGGCAGCACAGCAGGGGAAACCAGCAGGCTGAGGAGGAGGCGTCCAAGGAGGCCGATAAGGAGATCCAGATTATCAGGGAGGCCGGGTCGAAGGGACAGGCGGGCGTGGTGAAGAACCTCCTTAGCGCGGTGTTTGACGTGCAGCCCGTTGCGCCAGAGAAGGAGTAGTGCGTTTGTGTATTTGTTACGTCATGTTGGCTTGTATGGATTCAATGGCAGTGAGAGGGTGTACATGGTAAGCGAGATGGCCTGGACGGGCTCGCGTGCACAGCATAGATACGTGCGTGGAAATACATATATTTTTTTACATTACTGGTTGGTGCCGTTGGTTTTAGTGCAGGAATTGTATGAGCGTGCCCAGCATTTCGCTGAGATCCTTGCTATCATCTTCTGATGTGTCGAGCCCACGCTGCTGTTCGGACAGGACGCTGGCGAGGGCCGAGACGTCTTCGTCTCGCTCGGCGAGGAGCTGCTTGATCTTTTTGGATGCGCCCGTGTCTTCTGCCACTAGCCATGCGAGCGCGACGTCAATCTGCTGCAGGGTGTGCAGACCGGCGTCCAGCCTCTGCGAGAGCAGCCCAATCTCGGCTTCTTTCTCATCTGGTGCCTCTTGCCGCGCGAATTCCTCCTCTGCCCTCTTCACTCGTGAGAAATACTCTCGGTGTAATCTGACCATCTTGCTCGTCTTTTCATAGTCCTTCTCCACAAACTTGGCCAATGTCCGTATCCTCTCGGCCGAGGAAGCGGGTAATAGGCGCAGCATGGATGCAAATAGACTTATCAGGTGGCCCAACAACCGATGATCCTGAGTTTTGTTGAATAATGTGAATACGCCCTTGAGACCACCCGCTTCTACAATCTTCAGACATACTTCGGCACCAGTTGCACCTCCCGCCGCGTGGTCCAGCAGTCGTAGTGCCGGTGCCTTGCTCATTTTCCCATCTTTGAGCATGATTAAACATAGTTCTACGCCTTCCGCGTCCAGGAATTTTGCTTTGCCGGAGGGCTGGTCGACGAGACATGTTAATGCTTCAAAGAGGTTCTCCATGAATTCCTCCTCCTCGCCACCTTTGTCCGGGTCTCGCCGTCGGTAAGTAGCGACCAGCTGCAGGAGCTTGTCGATTGTGTCAAGGTTAGAGAGTTGTAGGCAGTTTTCCGGAGACGCTTGAGCGAGGATGGCGAGAATTTCAGCAGCATATTGTTTGTTTTGGGTCACGAGGGATTCTTTGCGCTGGACTCGTTGCAGTAGCCACTTTAGTAGACTGTCGTCTTGACATACTCGTGTGGCGGTAGCGGCTCGGGAGCAGAGGTTTTCAATTATCCCGAGAGCGTAGTAAACGCCGTTGCGGTCTGCTTCATCGTCTTCGTTGAGCCGTGAAAAGTTGGAGACGACGAGTCCCACGAGATCTGCCTCGATTAATGCGTCCACTAGGGCATTCCATTGCTCATCCTCGGCTGATACATCCTCGTCGGTTAATTCGCCAATGATTTCTATGGAATCAATGGCAATGTCTGTGTTTTCATGGGCTAGCAGGCCTACTAAACTGTTGACGGAGCCTAACTTTACAAAGTCTGGGTACAGCTCTGGATGCTCCGATAGAATGGATAGGCCCTTGATATCGGCATCGAGATCGGCCTCGCTGCTTATGAACTTTTGGGGATCGCCCTCGTATTTCGCTCGTAGCTCGGCGTTTTTGGTAATGTGCTTTTCGAAGTTTAGGACCGTCTTGCGCAACCATGTGGCATCAATCTTGTCTGGGGCCTGATCCGCCTCGCCAGCCTCGTCGACGAAATCGAGTATCTGTGATTCTTGCTTGCTTATACCACCGCCGAAGAAGCGACCTTCCTCATCATCTCCAGCTTCGTCTTCATCGTCTGGCGGCATGGAGGGCCCGAAATCATGGTCGTCGTCAGGCTGTGGACCGGCTTCGTCATCATCGTTGGGTTGGTCTTCGACATGGGGGCGGCGGTTTGATCCATTGACGCTGAGTTTGGTGGACTTGTAGATTTCATCTGTGCGGGTGCCACTGGTTAGCTAGACGGGCCTCGAGCCAGATAGTGGTGATGTTGCGGGACTGACTTGGATCTTTGATGGCTTCGAGTTTCCTTTTGCTGGGTACGCCAGATTTCTGCTTGCGGTTTAGTATTTATATAAAAGAGAAGAGAACAGGGAGGATAGAGCCAAGTCGATATACCTTGAAAATATCATCAATGCTGGCCATGACGTCTGTTTGGTGTCAAGCAAACGCGTAGTATCAAGAGCTTTGCGACAAGCCTCGAGTTGCGAGGTCCTCGGTATGGAGTAGTATCTGGTGTGAATTGAAGGTAATTGTGGGGCTCGAGCACGAATCGCATGGTGGTTGGCCAGTGCCATCATGGGCCTGTCCATGCACACCTCGATCATGACAGCATCGGAAGACTTAGCACTGAAGCCGAATGGGGCCCGTTCAGATGCAAAGTTATTCAATCACCTGTGTAAGTACCTACTAGGCCAGTAGTAGGCCGTCAAGACTCACTACACTGGCCGGATGAGGCGTAGCATGGCAGACTGAAGATGGTGAACGGGCTGAGCATCGGCCTCAGCCAACGTCCGAGTGCTTACCGTCTGTATTCCGACCCCACATTTCCTCGTCGGCCGTCAAATCAAGATATCGAACCCCTGGAACTGGGCCCATGGGCGGCCGAAAACCAAAACCGGAACCTGCCTGGATCTGCCTGGCCCTGACTAGAGATGAATGGAGCGCCATCGGCACATCGTGCGGCGTCAGTGGCCGAATTCTGGACGACGACGATGAACTGAAGGACGGAGACAGGGGCGGCCGCTTGGCACCAATCTGTCCCTGGCGTCAAGGTTGAGCATTGGAACTACGGAGTACTACTGGTACTAGTAATTTGGTCATCTGGTCCCTTGCGTAGCCAAGCACTCGATACGGTTGCCCTTCCAGCCCACCCCTTTCCCTTTGAATGTCTGCTTCTCCTCCGTAACACTTGAACGTCCGGAGTCTGAAGTCTGAGTGTAAAGTGTCAAGTCAAGTTGCCCCCTGACCCCCGGCTAGCCGGGCTCTCTGCTGCCCGAGTCCCTGTCCCTGGGTCGAGTCACGTTGTCACGTTGTCACGTTGTGGCTCTGCCATTTTGTCACTCCTCGCCTCCACTTTGTCTTGAACCGGCTGGTCTCCGCTCAAGAAGTTACTCGACTCCTTTTGACCTCGTCCCCCGTTTCCCAAGATTCATGCGCAGGCACGAAACATCCATCGATCCCGGATCCTGTCACCCAGTCGGCCCAGAGAGTCAGCGCGGCGCCGGTATGCCCTGGGGACGAGTTATGCTTGCCTGAAGCCTTGACTCTCCAAGTCCCCGGTCCCCTGCCGTCAAACATTCAGGTACCCTCCTCAATTGCACTCGCTCCCCACGCTCCATCCTCCGCGAGTCGTCGAGTCGGTTGCATGAACTGCGTCACAGCCCTTCGAACCACCGCCTGTCTCAACCAGTACCTTATCTGTCTAGACAAGCAGCGATATGGAATAGCTCCGTCGGCGGCACCGATTCGCCTCATATCTAATCGACAACAATTTCGACTCCTCGCCGAATACTGCCATCTATACCTCTAAGTAGGTACGGAGTACTTGGTAGACAGCTCGAGATTGCCTGCCTCTCGCCAGCCATAGAAGAACCGCCGACTTCTAAACTACCATTGGCCTGGTTGATGCCTCCTCACCCCATAAGCATCGCGTATGTTGAAGGAGCATGCACCAAGAGCATATTCTTGACCAGACTGCCAAGATAGAATCCGACCGCGCCTCATCTGCTACTGCCGTTGCAGTTGCTGCATCTCTTCAACAACCCACCACCCTCACCACACTGGATCCGTCCGTGCATCGACCACTTCCCGGCGCAAGCCCTCCACGGCATCGAAAGTCGTCGCTGTCAGCCGCCGCTCAGGCGCGACTGCCACGAGTATCGTCGTTGCTGCCGCCGCGACGTTCTGTAGCGGCTGCAGCAACGACAACATCGACTTTGACCCCAGTGTATTCGCCTGGTGAAGACTCCCCCCCAGACCACGATTATTACTCCCGCCTGAATACGCTCCCGGTAACACCACCCAACGAGCCCGACCACGACAACAGGGCAGAGCTAGGGGCTTCCAGTTCCAAAATCGAGCTGCCGGTGCTAACTCTGCCACCTATCCTACCTCTGGGCCCGCTCGACGAGCCACTTCAAGCCCGACCATCAAGCTTGGAAGTTTTACCCGGCGGTGACGCGAGTGACGTTGATATCTTTGGATCCTCGCCAGCAAAACCCGAATCCGCTTATTCCTCTGACTCCTTGCCCAAGATGCCATACGAAACCATCAGAGAGCCATATCCCCCTTCTACGCGTGGTCACTCGCGGAGTCGAAATGGAAAGCGTAGCGTAGATCTAGCCAAGCCTCGCTCAGCGAAACCGCCGTCACAGAAGGCAATGTTGTCACGGGCATTGCAAAAGGCAAACATGGCTGTCCAGCTGGACAATGCGCAAAATTTCGAAGGGGCTAGAGAATCCTATGCTGAAGCATGCGAGCTTCTACAACACGTGCTACTCAAGACCACGGCGGACGAAGACAAGAACAAGTTAGAGGCGATTGTGAGTGCGGGAACAGTGACTATCTTTTGTAAACCGGCGAGCTGACCTGACATCTGTAGCGACGAACATATGCTGGGCGTATTGAGGAGTTAGATCAAATGGCCCCTTGGCAAGCCGCAAAAAACAAGGAATTGCCAGCTCGACCAGGCAGTGCAGACGACCCAGATGTCACGTCGGAAATAGCAACTTCAAATGGGTCGACACATGCCAATGTAGAAGATGACAATCAGCAGGTGCAGCAACGTCAACAAGACGTAAGATATCCTAGTGACAGCTCTCAAGAAACGTCACGGTCAGCGAGATTGACAGCAGAGCAACCTTCACTACACTCGGCTTTCTCACGCTCCCCACGTTCTCCGGCGAGACTTCGAGCCACGGATGAATATACCACGGAACCCAATCGCACAATACAGCCGCCGGCCGCACGTCACCCTGTATCACCAGCGAAGCCCCAACATGATCGTCAAGATCCAAACGATCGAGGCACCGAGTCTTACCACTCCGGGTCTTGGAGGGGCTCGAGGGAGAGTGGTGCTGGGCACTATAGAAACGAAAGTCAAAATTCTTGGTTGGATCCTATTGACGAGTCAGGTGGATCGACGGGAAGAACGTCATCCTTACACTCGAGAGGCTCGTCTGTGTTTCATCGAGGTCACATTCGCAGCATCAGCGGCAACACAGAGGCGGAGTTCGACACGGCTTTGGATGCGGCCATTGAAGCTGCATACGACGATGGATACGAACCCATGGAATCACCCAAGTACGATAGCATTGACCACACCGAAGAGATTGTGACAAAGGCGCTCCGGAAGGTCGAGGCTGCTCGAGAGCGTGTCAGACAAACGGAGCGAGAAGCGTACCCAGAGGAGTACCAAGGCCAACGAGCTGGAAAGCCAAGTAAGGGAATTTCTGGAGGGTTTTATGAAGATTTGTCTTCAGACGAGGAGGAAAGACTTTTGGAAGAAATGACCCGTGACTATAACATTGAAGATTTTATGATGAACGAAGAACAAAAGCTGGGTACCGCCCAACATCCAGGGAAACCTCCCGGTCAAGACCCACGAGGCTGGGTGAAGGAAAAGGAAAAAACTAAAGTACCAAACACACGATCGCTGGCTGCCACTGTCGACAGATCGACCGTGCTGCCATCGCATCCGGTCCCCAAGAGTCTGCAACCGTCCGCGCCGCCGCCGAAGCAATCGTTGCCTGAGCTGCCTTTAAATCGAGCGCAATCTCCCGGGCAGACAGTTCGCAATCGCAGGTTGTCCGGTCAAAACCCAAAGCAGCTCAAGATCCAGACGACACAGCTCCGACCGCCAACTGCTACCAGCTTTGAAGACTTGTCACAAGTGAAGTCTATCTCGACGCCCGACATCCCCCCCGAAGTAACTGTCCCGGACAGACCTCAGACCAGCCGATCGGCCAGAAAGCTCACACCACCTAGTCCAGATGTACCGGCGACCGAGCCCAAGATGCTAGGGTCGCCACCGCACCAACGCGGCCAGGTAGATGTTGATGAAAACACTGCAGCCCGGTCCGGCTCACCGACTGTAAGCAGGCTTCGGAAGAACTTTTCGTCTTCGAGCTTGCGCAGTTTGAAGAGTCGCAACATGTCGCTTTCTAATCTTGACGACGCATCCGACATGTCCCCCGGAACCCCTTCAAGCAACCATTTTGGGAGTGCTAGGACTCCTGCCATGCCTGCGATTCCCGGGTCACTTGCAATGTCCCTACGCGAGCAAATGGACTTGGTTTCTCCAGGGAGCCTATATCTCTTTGAGGACAACATTCACTTGCCGGCTACCCCTGGTTCGCCTAACCCGATGGTTCTGGATCCTCCCGTGGCCCTTGAACCCTGTCCAAATGATGTGATGCTGCGGCCGTTTTGGCTCATGCGGTGCCTTTATCAGACATTGGCGCACCCACGAGGAGGCTACCTGAGCACGAAGCTGTTTGTTCCCCGGGACGTTTGGAAAGTGAAGGGCGCCAAGCTTAAGAATGTGGAGGACAAGATTTCAAATTGTGACTACCTCACGGCGGCCCTCCTGAAACTTGCAAAGGTAGACACATGCGATGCGGATGCCGTACTAGATGAAATGCAGTCGCTGGAAGGCGTCTTGGAACAGGTGCAAACCGCACTTAACCGCAAACTCGGAAATGATGTAGGCGTGCAGGGCTCAGGGGGGTTGTTCAAAGAAGCGTCGAATGTTGTCGAAGGGGATGGAGCACCACCTGTGCCACGGACTGCAAGCGTGTCCGGCAAGTCATCGTCCTTCTCTTGGAGACGACTTCGACCCAAGAACTCCAACATGGGACTGAGTGGAGCTTACAACAGCCGGATGAGCGGAGGAGAAGGCCATAAGGAATCGGCAACGATGCCAACACTGCCCATGACACCGCAGCCTACAAGCCGGCCTCCGAAGCGTGACCTCAGCCAGGCCCAATTCGTCGGTCCCAACGCGCACTACATGAGCTCGCTTGCTCGTTTGTTTGATGCAGCGCAAGCCATTGGTAAGGAAATTTTGCCATGGACCTTTTGATGAGGCCCCAAACTAGTTGAAGACTGACACGTTTCGGCAGATCAAATCGCGCGGCAGGTTGACGACCCAGGACTGCGGCATGCGGACAAGACGCAGGTGGGGCTTGAACTTTGCACCCGACATGCTGCGGAGTTTTTCGGCTTTTACATTTGCAGGTTTGTCTTGACAGACCTCGGTATGTTGCTGGATAAGTTTATCAAGAGAGGGAGCGAATGGGTATTGGCATGAGATGCATGTTTTGTTCACGTAGTGGCGGGTGTTTTGGGTTTTGAGATGTTGTGCACATTTTGCAAGCAATGGAACAACTACAGGCGACTTATCGGGCATGACGACTAGAGCATTACCGTTATTATTTTCTCCATCATTATCACCAAATACCAATTACGGCATACACGGGTGGCGGCTTGACTACTTTTGATTTAATTACACTAATGCATTGGCATTGAGAGCGTTGGCGAGGAAGCCTTGCTTGGGCTTTGTATGATGATGGATGTATTTTGGGGAAATATAAGAGATTCTGCCTAGTCGTGCGGGTGCGTCAAGTTGGTGAGAGCGCAACCAAATTTGTAGTATGCCTGGGCCTTGCCGCCTTTATCACGTCCCCCTTTGCCGCCACGGCCGCCCTGCCCAGCTTGTGCTCCGAGGCTGCGGTATAATTTACGTGGTAAACTCGTGTACGCTCTCAGCTGTATATGTTGAGCGAGCGAATCTAGGATAAGTAGGCCGAGGAAAGGACACGAAAAGAGATACAGATGCACATGGCCCAAATCAGGGGACCAGACGCAGAAAATACGATACGGGACGACTACTGGAACGACTGCCAAAATTAAGACGACAAGCTCTTTGGAAATACAAGTCATTGTTCCCCACACACAAAAAAAGGAATGTTTTGCATTTCAAACTTGGGAGGAACTGGGATTTCTGTGCGTCGTATAATGTTTGATGCAAACACAAACGCTCAAATGAGCAACACTAACCACAGCTATTCACACGGCAGCCGCCGCTCTGAATGCAGCCGAGTCACCACGTGTACACATACTGGGTACTTTTTAAAGCATTCATGAGGATTTGCAAAAGGATCTAATCATTACCAACCGGCCATGTTGCTTGTTAGCGCGGGCATTTTTGTTGTATTGCGTAGTAGCCATTATCAAGGTCGCAGATGGGTAAAGGAGAATAATAGCCAGAGTTTGAGGTGAATAAATGAGTGGAGTTTTTATTCATTGTATTCTATTAAACGCCCAACGGCTTTGTTGTGGCTTATCCGTGTCGCAGGCGGGTAAAACTGGTCCTATATGCTTGCATCGGACGCTTCGTAGTTGTTAGCTTAATATAGTGAGTATATGCATAACCAAGTAAATACAAGCTCATCTTCTCAAGAACCTACTGGATTACCATGCCGAGCCTCTGCATTTGTATTGTGGCTTAGTGAGAAACCCTTCATAGCAGGGTCAAAACCTATGCCAAGGCTGGATAATCTCGCCCACAAACATGTATTGTGAAATGTTGCATGCCTCACCTCTGCCGTGATTAACCAATGTTGAATGCTGAGGGACTCGATTGTTGTTGAAAGTCCGGTGTAAGTTGTCAGGGTGCCTGTGCACAGTGTGCAGTGTGCAGTGCGGTCTGGTGCGTATTGACCTTTTATTGGCCCTGTTAGGTAATCAGGCTTCAATACCCTGACCCGGTTTCTCCATGTAGTATCATTTCCATCCTTTTTTTTGGCATTCATCAACAGCCAATTCACCGCCCATGCGTTCACGTTTCCAATTCCCTAGATGACCTGGGCGTGGAGAGCTGGAAGAGCCTGGGCGCGACAATGCTTACAGCCAGCAAGGTCCGCCCTCTTCGAGCAACAACCCATACTCCGCCGCGCATTCGCTTCGACGGCAAAACCAACGCCAGCCGAGCTTGAAGCACGAATTGCGGCCATTCCCATTGAGCGCTATCGAAATTTCTGCATCGTGGCACATATTGACCATGGCAAGAGCACGCTGAGTGATCGATTGTTGGAACATACGGGCACAATCTCGCCGAGTGATGCAAATAAGCAAATTTTGGTTTGTTGAGACGGGACCTGATGCACTGGCATTCGGCAGAGGTAGTTGCTAATGGAGGCCAAAACCAGGACAAACTGGACGTCGAGCGCGAACGCGGAATTACAGTCAAGGCGCAAACATGCACAATGCTGTACAAATATCGCGGAGAGGACTATTTGCTTCATTTGGTTGATACGCCTGGCCACGTCGATTTCCGCGCCGAAGTGACTCGATCATATGCTAGTTGTGGCGGAGCCCTGCTTCTTATTGATGCAAGTCAGGGCATTCAAGCGCAGACCGTGTCGAATTTTCATCTTGCCTTCGCGCAGGACCTGGCTCTTGTTCCCGTCATTAATAAGATCGACATGCCTTCGGCAGACGTTCCCCGAGTCTTGGAACAGATGGAAACTACCTTTGAATTGGATCCCAAGGATGCTGTGCTAGTAAGCGCCAAGACAGGCAAAGGAGTCCCAGAGATTTTACCGGCCGTGATTGAAAAAATACCCCATCCTATTGGCGACGAAAACTTGCCGCTCAAGTTCCTGCTTGTGGATTCGTGGTATGACAATTTCCGGGGCGTGGTCCTACTCGTACGAGTATTCGATGGCACGATCCAGGCTGGGGATAATGTGGTTTCTATGGGCACGGGCATGAAGTACACAGTCGGACAGGTCGGCATACAGTACCCCGATGGAACGCCACAAAAAGTCCTTCGAGCCGGTCAAGTTGGCTACGTGTATTTTAACCCCGGCATGAAGAGAATCCAGGATGCCAAGCTCGGCGATACCTTTACGACGGTTGGCTGCGAAAATGCGGTTGAACCTTGTCCGGGCTTTGAAGAACCCAAGCCCATGGTTTTTGTGGCCGCATTCCCTACCGACCAAAGTGACTATACTCGTCTGGCGGACAGCATCAATCAGCTTGTGCTGAATGACCGAAGTGTCACATTACAAAAGGACTTCTCAGAGGCTCTGGGGTCGGGTTGGCGGTTAGGATTTCTCGGCAGTTTACATTGTTCAGTATTTCAGGATCGCCTGAAGCAAGAGCATGGCCGGAGCATCATCATTACTGAGCCTACTGTCCCAACAAAAGTCATTTGGCCGGATGGATCAGAAGAGATCATTCAGAACCCGGCCTTGTTTCCAGACGCAACCGACCACCGCATTCGAATGTCCCAAACACTTGAACCGTACGTATGAGTCACTTTCACAGCGGTACAGGAAAGCTCACCGCATCACAGATACGTCAAGGCAACCATGACGCTCCCGCACGAATATCTCGGACGGGTAATTGAACTTTGTGAAGCAAACCGCGGCGAACAGCAGAGTCTAGAGTTCTTTCACACAACGCAGGTTATCTTGGTGTACAACATACCATCCGCGCAGCTGGTGGAAGACTTTTTTGGCAAGCTGAAGGGCGCTACGTACGTGTTGTTGTACCTTGATCACAGGTCACAGATGACATGCTAACTGGTGGTAGCAAGGGATATGCCACGCTGGACTATGAAGACGCCGGCTGGCGGGAGAGCAAACTCGCCAAGATCCAACTCCTCGTCAACAAGCAGCCCGTCGACGCAATCTGCCGTGTTGTACACGGCTCGCAGGCCGACCGTATTGGCAGACAATGGGTCACCAAGTTCAAGCAGCATGTCGACAGGCAAATGTTTGGTACGCTCCTAAACCGACTCGCCCGCCCGAGTCTGCCGAGGCTAACCACAAACAGAGGTCGTTATCCAAGCAGCAGTCGGCAACAAGATTATAGCCCGCGAAACAATCAAGCCCTTCCGCAAGGACGTCCTCGCCAAACTGCACGCCAGCGACATCACGCGGCGGAGGAAGCTGCTCGAGAAGCAAAAGGAAGGTCGAAAGAGGCTACGAGCCGTCGGCAATGTCGTTATCGACCAGGAGGCATTTCAGAGCTTCCTGTCAAAGTAATGCACTTGTATAGTAGTAATATGCTAGACCACGATATATACCCCTGTACAATACAAGATCCAATGCCCGTCCGAGGCCATGCTTCCCCAAGGAGCACGTCTCCCGCAGACTCAGTTGCGCAGATCCGGCAGCCCGTCTCCGAGGGGAACCCTCTCCGCCCAGGAAAGCCCCAGCCCGCCCTCCAGCGTGCTCTCGTCCTGCCGCACGACGCGCCGCCCGTCCTCGCCGAGCCGGTCCTCAAACTCAAAGATCCTATAGTCGCTGTTGAAGAACCACCAGCCCACGCAGCCCGCCCGCAGGAAACCAGAGTGCGACACGACAAAGACCACCTTCTCCGGCCGCCGGTACAGGTCCTCGAGGCACAGGCGGCCGCGCTCCACCACGGCCGACCGCGCGTGCGCGTACCGCGTCGCCGCCGCCGACGTCTTGTCCGGCCACACGGGGTCCAGGCGCGCAAACGAAATCTGCGGCCAGGCCGGCTGCAGCCGGGCGAGCGGCGGGCCCACGTGGGTCCGAGGAGTTTTCTGCAACTTTTGCATTAGGGGGGGCATTGTTTTGGCTCCATGTCGGCCCTTGTTTTGAGGGGAGGGGGGAGCAACTCACCCTGCCAGTCGGCGCTGGCTTCAAACACGACCCCCTTTGCGGCGAGCCAGTCGAGCGCCAGGACGGCGGTCTGCATCGTGCGGACCATGGGGCTGACGACCACGGCGGTGTCCTGGGCGGGGGGGGCGTCGAACCGCCGCCGGAGGGAGTCGCGCAGCGCGAGGCATTGCGACTCGCCTAGCGGGGTGAGTTGGGGGTCGGGCAGGCTGTAGTCTTGTGGGAGGCGTTAGTGGTCTCTTTGGGGGCGGGTGGGAAGGCGGGGGAGACTTATTGTCTACGTTGTGGTAGCCTTGGGCGTGGCGGATGAGGACGATTTTGGGAGGCATTTTTGTGGTGTGGTGATGGGCTTGACGAGTTTTGATGGTGTTGGGGCGGTTGGGCTGGCGTCAAAGTGGTTGACTGGCTGTGGGGGTGGAGCTGTTGGCCGTGCACACTTATGGGACGGGGGTTCATGTTGGCGGTTGGTAATTTTTTTTATTCTATCAATGATATATTCGTGTGGGATACAGGGTCTGATACCATTATGCTTTGCTATGTGAGTCCTGTTTCGGCGAGGTAGTGCGAATGCTGGTCGGAAACAGCAATATCCTTGGTCGTCTACGGCGGTTAGTAACTTATTTGGGGTCGCGTTTGGGGACAAGACGACTTACATCGGCAACGACAACGAGCGAACCCTGCGCAAAGCCGGTGGGCCACTCTGAGCTCGTGGGCTTGAGGGCCATCTCGGGCGAGAGTTGTATTGAGGGGTCTTGCTGCCAGATGCCCAGCCAGTTTGGGCCGTCCTTTGCGTGGACTGCCAGCACGCCAATCTTGTCTCTGATGAGCCTCACGCCGCAGAGGGCGTGTATCGTGGGCACCAGGTCTGTGGCGGCGCCGCGGGTGTCGTCGAACTCAATGGTGCGCAGGTATTTCATGCCGAGGGTGTACCCGCGGTCGTTGTCGATGTCGTTGTCGACGACGTACTTCCTGCGTATGGTGTAGAAGTTGAGCCGGAAGGGCACCCGGGGCTTGATGTCGGCCAGCGGTATGGAGCGCGGCCGCTCTAGCCGGGCCCGTTTGCCGTCCTTGGCGCCTGCGGTGGCCACGTCTTCCACGGGGATGGGTATCAGGGTGACGAGGATGGTGAGGGCGTTGGCGCGGACCGTGTCGAAGTTGGCCGTGTGCGGGAAGCGGTTGGGCCCCCCGAGGCGCAGGTTCCTGACGGCCTGGGCGATGCGTGATGCGCGATTCGGCTCGTCGATGGAGAACTGAGCCGCCGGCGAGTTTGCGAGCATGCCAATGACCTCGGCCCAGAAGCGGGTGTTTGCATCAGGGCTTTTGCGGACCTGGGTTGCGTGGTAGAGAGCGTGGGCGACGAAGCTTTCCAGTTGGGGAGGCAGATCGTGGCTGCTGACGGAGAGGAGGGAAGGGGGGATTATGCCCTCGTCTGCGACGCCAGTTTGAAGAGCCTCCCAGTACCGCAGGGTGTCGTTTGGCGGGTTGCCAGGCTCGTAGTCCAGGTCACTGGCGTCGAGACGGTGGTCGATGGTGATGTCGAGCTGCTCGGGGGTTTCCTTGAAGGGAATTTCCGGCAGGAAGGGCGACACGTTTCGGGCGCAGTCCAGGAAGCCGTCGAGTTCGGCCATGGTGAAGACCGTCTTGCCCCATAGCTTGACGACGACGCCCCAGCATGCGGCGTGGACAACTCTGGCTTCTTGGTCGGCCTCGAAGGCGTGCGAGCAGAATCCCGGCTGGACGAGCGGCTGCGGCACGTGGGCCTGAGATGGCGATGGATGCTTGAGTTCCTGGGCAACGGCCTTCCAGCCCTCCCCGCGGAGGTTGATGGCGGCGAGGGCTATTTTGGAGCCACAGAGGTAGCAGTTGTAGAAGGTGGCGAAGCTGTGAGTGAGGTCGTATGGGTTGACGTTCATGGCGGATGATGTTGGAGGGTCGAGGCGTGAGACGGCCTCATGGGCGGCTTGATGGAGTTGTGGAGGATGCAATTGGGTGGGTGCTCAATGGCGTCGATAGGATGATGGAATATGAGATTGCTGGGGTTGTGTTTGTTCATCAATATACATATCTTCCAGGCCGGCTTGAATCGGTGTAACAGCAGTCGACTACTCGAGGGTCGTGTATGTAAAAGCATGGATAAAAGTCTCAAGCTGGCATTGACCAGGCGTGATGCTTACAGACGGCCGTGGCGGCGGCGCTGAGAGACATGAGTGGCTGCCGCGGTTGTTTCAGGGCCTGTACGTCTGGTGCCATGCATGGTCTGCCAGGGTCGACACATGTCTGGTGCAGCTTGCATGCGGTCCGGGTCTGGTGTTTTCAATGTTGTGCAGGTCAAATATTATTGGCGTGCAGTTAGAGAGTCGTCAAGTTGCTGTATCACGAATACTGTGCAAGCTTGGGTGCGTTTCCGAGCAATCCATTCACAAAGCCCCGCACGTGACAGCGCCATCGTCATGATGAACTTGGCTCAGCTGGACTCGACAATCCCATCCTCCCTACGCAATCACTGTTTCATTACTCATTGAGCCGAAAGGCAACTACCACGCACAATGTGTGGTCGATACGCATTGGCGCTCGTAAGTCGCCGTTGACTCACAGGTCGCTCAGACAGCCCAACTGACGGAACTAGCGCGCCTCTCAAATACGCCAAATGCTACAGGACGACGACATGCCCGTAGACTATTCGGTAGATGACGAGGACGGCCCCGGCGCCCCCCGGCAATCATACAACTTTGCTCCCGGATACCACGGCGTCGTCTACAGAGCCGATACCCCGGACTGGGGGGCGGGCCCCCGGTCCCGATCTCACCAGGCCAAGGGCAACGACGGCGACGAGGCCGCGCCAACCGAAGAGGATGCTGCCGCTGCCGCTGCCACCGCGGGCCAGGTCAAGTACAAGCTGCAATCCATGAAATGGGGTCTTGTTCCGTTCTGGACCAAGCGAAACCCCGACTACCAGACCCTCATGAGGACCATCAACTGCCGCGAGGATTCCCTCAGCACCCCCGGCGGCATGTGGGCGTCCATGAAGAACAAGAAGCGCTGCATAGTCATTGCCCAAGGATTCTTCGAGTGGCTCAAGGCCGGGCCCAGGGACAAGCTGCCCCATTTCGTCAGGCGAAAAGACGGCCGCCTCATGTGCTTTGCCGGACTGTGGGATTGCGTCCAATACGAAGGTGCATACGCCCGCTCGCCCGCTCACTGACTGACCCATGAAAGCCCGTCCCGCCTAACAAAAGCAACAGGCTCCGACGAGAAGCTGTACACCTACACCATCATCACCACCGACTCCAACAAGCAGCTCAAGTTCCTGCATGATCGGATGCCCGTCATTTTCGACCCGGGCTCCGACCAGATCACGCAGTGGCTCGACCCGGCCCGGCACGAATGGTCCCGCGAGCTGCAGTCCCTGCTGAAGCCCTTTGGCGGCGAGCTGGACGTGTACCCCGTCACAAAGGACGTGGGCAAGGTCGGCAACAACTCGCCGTCGTTTATCGTCCCGCTCGACAGCAAGCAGAACAAGTCCAACATTGCGAATTTCTTCTCGAGCGCGCAGAAGAAGGGGCCCAAAGATGCCGAATCGGCCGCCGTCAAGACAGAAGACTCCAGCGTCGAGCGTAAGCCTGTGGAGGCGGATGAGCGAGAGAAGCGCAAGGAGCCGCCGACGAGTCCGGATCGCCCGGTGAAGAAGACGGCTTCGGAGAAGGCAAAGATTAGTTCGACCAAGAATGAGCACAAGAGCCCCAAGAAGGTCAAGGGGCCGGGGTCGCAGAAAATTACGAGATTCTTTGGAAATGCGTCATGAGGCACGGTGGACTGCCCGTGCGAATCTGGCCGTGCAACGCGGTTCCCATTCCTCCTGTCGGGAAAACGGACTCTCAAGGCGTCCACAATCAAGCTTGCAATGATGCTCGCAAAGGTGCTCCGCCGACTTGTTGTCGTGCATTGCCGTTTGGCAGCTCCGCCGCGCCAATGGGCTTCAGTTCTGCTCTGCTTTATTGCGTCGTTGGCTTGCGCCGGTATTGGCGGCTCATTTCCGTCTTTTCGTGCCATGTCCGCGTTCCTAGGGTCTGTTTTGTCAAAAGCAGTGCGAAATCGGTAACAGGGTCGTAAACGCCCGGTGGTCAAGGGGAGTGGCGGACAATTGAAATGTATAATGAAGCGTGTATCAGGTATATACGCAACGATATTTAATCTGTACATGTACACGCGCAAATATCATGCATCGGTAATTTTAAAACCACGGAGACTCCTAGTTGAAGCTAACCGTGCCGACATGTAATTCCAAGTACAATGACTATATCCGTACAGATGGTGGTGGTGCAAGACCCTCCTCCCATTGCACCATCCCCGGTATTCCCAAGGACATTTCTGTTCTTATTTATGCCGGTACATGTGGACTCGTATAAAAATGCCGGGCATTTTCAAATCACGACACCTCGCAACATGCACTCACGCCAACCTCTCCACCTCCAACGCGGCCAGCACAAAAGCCGACTCTCCCAGTAAACTGTTCGGCACAAGAGGCCGCGTGGTATAGTACTCAAAGGAGGCGCTGGAATTCAGGCTACACACGGAAACCGTCTTGTCGAAGCCAATCGTGCCGTTGCCCGTGTCGGTGACAAACCGGCCCACGGTGTAATTGTACGCCCGCAGCGCCGTGCCCCTGTAGTCGGGCGTCCGGCCGCACAGCAGCCCCGTCCGCAAGGCCTTGAGGAGGGCGAATGTGAAGAGGGCGGTGCTCGAGCTCTCGAGGTAGTTGGCGCCAACGCCGGGCAGCGTGACAATCTGCCACCACGCGCCTGTGGCCGGGTCAGCGTGGCGCACAAGCGCGCCGGACACCTGGACGGTGATGTTCCTAACGAGGGAGCACAGCTCGACGCGGTCGGCGGGCTGCTGGGCGGCGTCGTCGTCGGCGGCCGCGCACGCCAGCCGGTCCCAGGCCTGCACGAGGCCCGCGAGGAACCAGCCGAGG
>NW_011942171.1:313190-313307 GCF_000187425.2 Metarhizium robertsii ARSEF 23 | reverse complement strand
GAGAGGTTGGCGCGCGGCAGGGCCGCCATGAAGGGCAGCAGCGAGAACATGCCGTCCAGGTAGCTCCATTCGGGGTAGACGTAGTACCACAGCCCGCCACCCGGGTTCCGGGGCTGC